>NW_015622504.1:5947751-6137194 GCF_000836275.1 Exophiala mesophila | reverse complement strand
ACCCTAACCCTAACCCTAACCCTAACCCTAACCCTAACCCTAACCCTAACCCTAACCCTAACCCTAACCCTAACCCTAACCCTAACCCTAACCCTAACCCTTTCTTCCCGATATGCCGGATGCTTTGAGCCGATTTCTTGAGGTATGGATGTTATTGTCATTCAGCTGATACCCAAGTCGTTAGACTCTCGTCCAAGTGACGAGTTGTGGGCTTATCATTTCTGTGTGGCGTACTTTAAAGTCGATGTCCTGCTGGAAGTAACCCACTGACTGAATGGCTATTCCATTAGATCACAGACCATGAGATAGAACGATATGACGAGGAAGGAAAAAACAGTGAAGGGGCAAGAACAGATCTACTGGCCCAAATTAGATCCAAGCAGCAAATCAGCGAGAACATCAACCACAAGGACCTAGTCAATCACTTGTCTAATAACATGTGAGTCTCTGCAGACTGCTTCAGTTTAGCGGATTTACTGTCAAGCAGAACGTTGACACTCGCATTAGTCTTGCAGGGAGCGACACTACAGCTATAGCCCTGCGTTCGTGCTTCTACTACCTGATCAAAACCCCATCTGCGTACCACAAACTACAGACTGAGCTTGACCAGGCCAATGCTCGCGGCGAATTGTCGCGGTACATAACGCACGAGGAATCCATGCGCCTGCCATACCTGTGAGTGCAAGGCCAAGTTCTGGCTATCCCTGGTTTTGCGGTTTATTGGCTGTCATCAGGTGACTGAATCATTGAGCCACAGCCAAGCAGTCATCAAGGAGGCACTGCGTATTCATCCAGGTATCGGCTTTCCTCTGGAGAGATACGTCCCTGAGGGAGGAGTGACAGTTTGTGGCATTCACTTGCCCGCCGGTACCAACATCAGCATGAGCGCCCCAACCGTCCACTACAACCCAGCGATCTACGGGCCTGATGTTGACAGTTTCCGGCCGGAGCGATGGTTAGAGTCCCCGCTTGAGCAAATTCGGGAAATGGATCGATGTTTCCTTGCGGTAAGGGCTCATGCCGTAGCTTTCCTACTCCTAAGCTGGCACAAAAGGGGATGCTAATTTGTTGTTCTTCCTTAACCCATAGTTCGGGCAGGGTGCGAGGACATGCACAGGCAGAAACATTTCACTCCTGGAGATAGGAAAATTTTTACCTCAGATCATGCGTCAATTTGATCTGGAGTGGGCGTCGAATGAGGCTGAGTGGAAAACCGATGCCGCCTGGCTTTGGGTACAGTCGGGCTTGATTGTACGATTCAAGCAACGAGGACAGAAGACGCGAGAGACAGAAGAAATTGTCCAACCAGCTGTGGAATCCATTAAACTTTAGACAGCAACTGAAGGTCACCGAAGGTAGCCATTATGATGTATGATTCCTCCCAGAACAAGAGTGTACCCTTATATAGCATCTAGAGTACAATCATCTTCAATATTATGCTGGAATCCCGAACCCTCAAGATAAAATGGGCCGGGATTGAAGTCAATGTCATAGACATCGGATTGAATAGCAGGAAATCCTACAGGATCGAGAGCAAGGTCACGCCACCCAGTCCAGTCCAGTTCAAAGGGATCGAGCCGAATCGTCGTGTCGGCTTCTTGATCTGCATCATTTTCCTGCTGTGCCTGTTGCAAGGAAGCCGGAGTTGAGAGCATGTGGGTAATATCCGCCTGATCTTCCCTTCTATCCTCAACCTCGACCGATGATGATTTGACACTCGAATTAGTCGTTCGTGATTTTCTGAAAAAGATTTTGTATCTCTGCAGGAGTTGGTCCTGGGTGGCTTTCAACGTGCTAGGGTTTTTGCGTAGACGGGAAATTTCTTAAAGGGAAGAGGTGAGTGAGAAAATAGACAAAGGGGAATCGACAGAGAAATAGACACAAGATTGTGCACTTACCAAGCATAATATCACCCAGCTTCCACTTGGAACGAAACCGCTTTAAAACTAGTACTGCCATCTCGTTGCTCGATGATATTAACGGTTGGAGGGTGTCCGTATCTTCGTGCATTGCCAGAGCCGGAATCATGGCACACATGAGGAAAGGCTGCAGGAGAACGATTGAGCTGGGATCCCACACTCGAATGATTGTTGACAGCGTCGCGGCACGTTGCCGGACAGCGGCTGCCATGATAACTTTAGGGTCACCTCGCTCGCCATTCTCGCTGGCAGCGACGCCATCGATCATGAATGAAGTTGTCATTAAGATCAAATGGATGGCAATGACCCAATTTTGTCGTGCAACTGTGGTAGGGGTCGAGCCTTTGAAGTCCAGATTGGCCGTAATTGGTAAAGCAAGTTTAAAACAGGCAATCTCGTTTTGTAGAGTCAACTTTTCTTCCATATTCAACGGTCTGGGCTGCTGCAGCCGATCGAGCGCTGTGGCCATGAGATGGATAGCGGCAAGACTCCAAGCTCGTTCGTCCTGATTCAAACTACCTTCCAAGCACTTCCACGACTGATTGGGCCCCAGAGTCAGCTGCGTCGACTCTATTTCTGCCCCGGCAAACCAGGCCTCGTCAGAAACCGGGAGCTTGACAGAAATCCTTCGGCGGTCAATCATGAAGGGTTTTCCTGAGGCACAAGATGCAAAGGTATCCAATTCCCACAGTAGCCACCAAGCCCGTCTCATTTCTTCTTTCCCGACACTATCCACAGCTTTCCCGCGCGTTGTTCGGGACGGGTGATCCATGTCGTTCAGCCCTAGAGCATAGGCGACTTGTAAACATTGTCCTACAAGTACCCTACCTAAGGTCGTTGGACCAGTGGCGTGCTGATGGTTTGCAAGTACAAGGTAGCCCTGCAGTTGGAGCAGCAAGGGCTGTCGCTCCAAGTGACTCTGGATGTAAATCTCAATGGCGCATTCAGCAAATACATTTCCCTTATCACTATCTGGAATGCCATCGAATACACTGTTGTTCGAAAATCGCGCCGACAGGGCGAACATGCCGTAGAGCAGTAGAGCTTCCCCATTAGTCAAACCTTTCATGACATTGCCCTTGGCCTGCAATTTCGCGTCGTATTTTTGGTGGAATCGTGGTCTGTGTAGCATGGGAAGCCAAGGTTGTATCTTTTCGAAGAAAAGGTTGACCAGCTCGATAGCCAAGGAGCTGTGGATTCCGTCTTGCAGAGACGTTGTAGCGTCTTGCGCGCGTGATATGGTTGATCCTGAACACTCACTGGTCGGGTCGGGACGAATTCCGCTATGCGAGTTTTGATTCTGCCATTCGATTGGACTTATAGGGAAAATGTTGAGCGGTGACATGGGCTGCTGGTCATCTGGTGCGTATTCACTCTGACGGGAATCGTTGTTGCCACTTGGTTGAAAGCTATAGGAGGAGGTATGAGTCTTGGACGTAGTCACGTCGTGACTTTCGCCGGACGCATGACGGGTGACTTCCCCCGCTGCCGAAGAAGCCTCAAGTGAACGAAGAGATGGGAGTTGAGCGAACGGAATCTTGTCGCGCACTCGGTCTCTCCGCGACGTATGGCAAACTCGTGTCTTTCTCTTGGATGGATATTCACAGACTCTGTCAAGTCTCAAGCACAGGCTGCAAGTTGGACGTTGTTTATCACATCTTGACTTTCTGCGGCTACAGGCGTCACATGCTCGAGTACCTGCAGAGTCGACCAGAGCCATTGAGGTGACCATGGACGATTTGAAGTCTGCTGTATAGCTATCAATGCGAGGTAAACTGTCGCAGAATGCGCTGAAGATACAAATGTCGTCAAGCCGAGGACATGAGTGGCAGGGCGACGACGCCAAGGGTCTTCCACAAATCTGGGGCTCGCGACACACATGCGGGGTTGGCGGAATGGGTGTCCACTGTCACCTATTGGAGGCTACTTCTAGTGGGGATTGCGTTGGGGAGCAACTTCGAGACAAACACCGTCGGCATAAGAAGAGCCTATCATACAGCGTGGAGTTTTCAGCACTCGGCATTTTGTGGGCAAGCTGCAACATCGGACTTGAGCCATCCCAACATCCCGGAGGGTCACCACGGCCAACGATGAGTTGATGCAGTTCAACCGGAGTCAAAAAGATGACGGCGCAAATGTTCTTTGGTTGCAACACATTGACTGTGGAGTATGATCCTTACGGCAAAGGGCACCGTTCTGCGTTCAAGCCTCTGTGCCAATCCGCCATATGTAGATAAGGTCCTCCAGTCCAGTTCGATGGCCTCAGATGCCCTACAAAACATATTCAAGTACGCTCAATAGGTCGTACCTGTCACAGAGGGCCTATTATCGAAGATGGACTTCACAACAACAATTTCGGACACCTCACCCTTCACGTTAGACAACATCCCGTTTGGAGTGATCTCTACTCAGGAAGACCCAACCCACCGGTGCGCCACGGCGATTGGACAGTATTGTATCGATCTACGGGCACTGAGTCAGCGTGGATTCTTCACCGACAGCGTAGTGGCGGACGCATTCTCGCAGGTAGCTTACGCACCATCCTGTGATGTTGAGACCTATGACTTATACACCATCAATAGTCGACATTAAACACCTTCGCACAAGTGCCAGCTCCAGTCAGAACAGCAACCAGGGAGCGCCTCATTAACGGAATTAAGGACAGGGCTATTTCTATGGACTGTGCACATCTACTATCTTCTGTCCAGATGCACCTCCCCATGTTCATCCCCGAGTATACCGATTTCCTGTGCTCTCTCGAACACTGTCAAAATGTTGTATCCAGGTTGACAAAGTCTCCTTAACTGTGCTTAGACTTATTCTTCATTTCACAGTGCGTCGATATGATCGGAGGCCAAATGCCTGCCAACTTCTACGATATTCCCCTTGCGTATAATGGCCGAGCCTCGAGCGTTGTGCCTTCACCCTCTGTTATATTGCGGCCTCGAGGAGTGTTTTACGAGCAAAGATCAGGCAATGGCCCAGCGAGGGCGGAGTACGGCAAATCGAAAATGATCGACTTTGAGTTGGAAATGGCCTACTTCATATCTCACCCAGTCCCGCACGGCCAGACAATCGACATTGAGAATGCTGCTAGTCATATTTTTGGCTTTGTCTTGTTGAATGACTGGTCGAGTAGAGATATCCAAGCTCATGAGATGCATCCGACGGGGGCATTCAATTCCAAGTCATTCGGAACGACCATCTCTTCATGGGTTACGACGCTAGATGCTCTAAGTCCCTTCCGTTGCCCGTCCCGACTTCGCCCCGAACCGTTCGAACACCTACGGTATAGCGATCCAGAACATGGCACATGGGACGTCAAAATGGCAGTACATCTCGAAAGAGCTGGCAAGACCTTCCTTCTCTCCCAAAGCAATCTCTCGTATCTGTATTGGACTCCGTTCCAGCAAATAACGCAGCACGCCTCGGCTGGATGTGGGTTTAGGTCCGGGGATCTCATTGCCACAGGCACCGTGTCTGGACCGGGCGAAGATGCAACAGGTTGCAAGTTGGAACTGGGAAGCTTATTGGAAGCTACTGAAATGGGCACACGGCTTATCACTATAGATGATGGTGTTCAGCTGGGTTACTTGCTAGATGGAGACACCATCATTCTGTCAGCTTGGTGTCAGGATCGTAATGGTCGCCGAGTCTTGGGTCTAGGAGAATGTCGTGGGCAAGTAGTTGATCATGCTCCCTAGATCAACAATACTGAAGCCATTGAAACGCTCCCGCAAAGTCAAACAGTCTTCTGATTGCGCTATGAACGCATCTGTCCGTATATATGGTTGATACCTTCCGAGACCGAGCCAATCTGTATACAATGCCATCGAGCAAACGCCGAGGCTTAATCATCCGCAAGAACTCTAGCGACCTATAAATGAGGCAAATGCTCAACTTATCGAAGGCTTCCCTACATGTTTAGAGTTCTAGATCTAGTGACATAATCAATGTCTGTAGGAGAACTTGGACACGCAATCCGTCTTCATTTCCCCTACAAGTGGCCTCCGCATTCACCCCCTCTATCATGTTTTGGGGTCAGTTTTTCCACAGGAGCATCAACACGGTAGTTCATGGTCTTCTTCAAGTCTCCTAAGAAGCAAGATGCAATAGCGCCAATGACACCAAACGGCACAGCAATAACGAAAACAATTCGGATCGAGTCCGCTGTTGCTTGTTTGACTGCTTGCATCCCCAGATCAATAATCTCAGGTCCTGTCCCTGGGATTTCGTTCAACCCGGTAGTATTCTTGTTTATTATTGCCTGCGTGAATGCCGGAATGAATTCCACTGGAAGCCCACCTTCTTTAGCTGAATTTGCCACATACTCTGGCAAGTTGGAGCTGTAATGACTGTTGAAGGTGGCGGCGAAGATTGCTGTGAAGATTCCAGCAGCCACTGCGCGCGATGAAGTTGTGCAAGCAGTCGCTGTGGCGATCAATCGATGTGGCGTGGTTAATTGAGCTCCAGTGACAGCCAGGATGAGCGGGCCACCGAACCCAATTCCGGATACGCCAGCAAACGCCATCGCGCTGATGGAATCGCCAGGTTGGATAGTGGTCCACCCCACCAGACCTGCAGTCATAATGACGAATCCTGCGACCATAGGTATCCGTATAGTTTGAAGCCGAGAGCTATAATAGCCCCAAAAAACTGTGGTGATGAGTGCGGCAACAAAATATGGCTCTGATCGGACAACAATCTCGAATGGTTCTGTTGTGAACATGCCGGACCTAGAGGATATCGGTCAGGGAGAATCCATAACCATTCAGGGCGTCAAAGAAATCTTACATCACTGGATAGAAAATGACAAAAGCAAAAATCATGACGCCCTCAATGAAGATCAAGGCAACGCAGAGGGCAAACGTGCCTCCTTGGTGCCGACCTCCACGGAAAAGATCGTGATGGAGAATGCCTGTCTCGGTACCTTTCCACTCGTAAATCCCGAATGCCACGAGACCGAGAATCCCGGTGATTAGAGTTGCCAGGACACGAGCATTCCTCCAAGGATATATGACGCCTCCAAGGCTAGTACCCGTGAGAAAGAGAGTAAGACCTAGAGTAAGCAAGCCACATCCAATAAGATCGATGGATCTCAACTTTTCCCAATTTGAAAGGTGGTCTAAATCGGTCTGTCGTTTAGGGGGGTGGTATCCAGTGAACTATCAAAATGCGTCAGAGAAAGGCTCCTTCCCTGGGCTACATGTGTCCTAGATTCTCATCGCGAGAGGAATAAGAACGAAGGGCCGAATGGGAGTTCTTACGAGTCCGACTGCTGTAAGTCCCCAAATTCCAGTTTGAATCCACTATAGTTGTGTGATCAGCAAGTGTCTATTTGTTGATGAAGGACTCGCATGTTCCACTCACATAGAAGATACGCCATCCCGTGTGCGGATTTCTCTGAGTTAATGCACCAATAAGCAGTGGCCCGGACACGGTGGCAAGAAGGGCTGCAACATTGACCAAGGCTTGCGCAACTTTGGTCGACACATGTGAATCAGCTTTTGAAATGCACAGACGTCAAGCTCGAGCCGCTTACTGGGACGCCATCTTCGTGGCAAGATCTCGCTTGGGACACTATATGCCAGAGGAACGGTAGCGAAGCCAAATCCAATCAGAATATTTGCACCAATCAGCCTATAGATGTTGGTAGATCCAGGTGCTATGGCAGCCCCAATGAAGGAGAGTATACACGCTCCGACCAGAATCTCTTTGCGAGATTGAAAGAGATCCGAGGCATTCGAGATGATGGGACCAATGACTGCCTGGACAAGAACCAAAGCGTTAGGAATCCATGTTGCTTGAACAGCGTTGTCCAAATCGATTCCGATAAAGGTAAGCTGATGTGAAGATCACTTGTCAGTTGCTGGTCCACCAAGTCCATCCACTTTGAGAAAATGACTAACGTCGCGTGACATACCACGGCTGGAGGCCCCTGGAGAGCCAGAACTTGAATATAGTTCAACAAAACCATAGCCGCTAAAGCAATGTATGTGCGGGCATGGAGCTCCGGTTCGACGTCTGCATCAAACGCAGAGTTTTGGAGATCGTTAGATCCATTTTCTGCATGCTCTAGCAGGGAGGTTGGATGATTTTTCGTCTCTGTCTCTGTCTCTGGGGTTACTCCTCTGGCCCCTGCATCAGTTGCTTTAGTACCGTCACATGCCATGTTAATGGTGATTCAGAGACCAAGGAACGAGTATTTGGGGTAGAGTGTTTGAACGGCGAGTGGGAATTGCATTCGTCTTATTTCTCTCGTGACTTGTGCCAGTTGAAGTTCGGGCCTACTTTCGGACTGGATGTAATAACACTGTATCGGAAGTCCTCCCGCAGTAATGGCGTTTTTCGCCAAATTGGATAACCCGCATGCGTTCTCTATTTCCCCGGACCCCAGAATGATAGGATACAATCAAGACGTTGGACCCTCAAGGTCTTCAAACCCCGACACTACTTGGCAACAACGGGGTCGGATTGGCATTGGCCCTAGCCATTGGCCTGCGAAATCCCGACAAATTTCCGCCCTAGCCCAGCGGAAACCGGCCTTATAACGAGCCGCAGATGCAGTGGGTCACGGCCGATGCCTCGAACAGTGGGTCACACTGCCCCAGAGAATGAACGATGTTATAGGACTGAGGCGCCATAGCAGATCAAGACCAGGTTCAAATTTATACGAGTCACCATATACTCTACGACTCGAAAAGCTGAACCTTGGCTCATGACATGGACGTAAATAAAGTACGTGTCGCACGATTGGCACACGTCGTCTACCAACATGTCGACATCGACAAAGCCTTGGAATTTCTCATCGACTTCGGATTCGTCCAAATCGAACGAAGAGCCAATCTTATCTACCTCGGTGGCTATGGACAACAGCCATTCATTTACGTACTCGAACAGTCACCAGATTCCGAGAAACACTTTTGTGGCGGGTATTGGGTCGTCGAAAGCATGGAGGAGTTAGAGAAAGCAGCTTCACACACTAATGCGACGTCTATCCAGGACTATGACGCTCCTGGTGGAGGAAAGTTCGTGGTTATCAAAGACCCTAACGGATTCGACTGTGGCTTCGTCTACGGACAAAAGCTTCAGGAGAGAAAGAGATCAGCGATAACCCTTGAAGCGAATGATCCGGTGTCCAACACTGTCGAGGAGAAGCTCAGGAAGGGCTCCTTTCGAAGATTCAAGAAGGCACCCAGCCCGATTCATAAGCTCGGTCATTATGGCTACAGTGTTCCCGCGAACAAGTTCGACAGCACTTACACATGGTACACAACTGTCCTCAACTTGAAATTGAGTGACGCAATATTTGACCAGGCGACCGGAAAGGACGAGAGCTGTTTCTGCCATATTGATCTTGGAACTGAGTACTCTGATCATCATGTAGGTGGGAGGACACTCAACATCTCATCTGTAACTCACAAGTGACAGAGCTTCTTCCTCTCAATCGAGCCGGGTGCCAAGGCACCCCACGTGCACCACTCAAGCTATGAGGTTAATGACTTCGATACACAGACCTTAGGCCACGACTGGCTCCGGAGTAAAGAGTGGAAAAGTTGTTGGGGGGTCGGGCGGCATGTGCTTGGGAGCCAGATCTTTGACTATTGGTAAGACTCCAAGCATCAGTCAGCCATAGGACCCGTCATGCTAACGCATCATAACAGGTTTGACAGCTCTGGGAACATAGTAGAGCATTACAGCGATGGCGACCTGGTCAATGAAGAAACTCCTACCAGCCGTGAGCCTGCAGTGCTGGAATCACTTTATGTATGGGGACCTAATCTCCCACTGGGATTGCTGGCCAAGGAGGTCGGGAGAGGAACGGTAGTGCCTCCAGATGTCGTCTTGGGGAGACCAGCAATCATTTCGGAAACTACTTGATAGACACCCCAAGCAGCGGCATCGTCCATTTCATGCCTGGACGAGCACTCAACTGTACGTTTTGGTGGACTTAATGGTGTGATGTAGTCGAGTTCCGCTTGTGGTTAGGGTTACTACCTCGAGGGCGCGCCGAAAGCGCCCGACTAGAATTTGGTAGAAATTTAGCAGCACGCTTCTTCACCATGATTCCATTGCCAATACTACGTACGGACTTTGAAGTTGTTTCAAATTAGTAGATCCCGTAATGCCGTCAAAATAAGCCGTCCTCTGGAATGCCGTCGGTAGTTCTAAATGAATGCCGACAATGCATGATTCTCCGGGGAATTTATTCTATATCTTGGAGCTTTCAAACTTCATAGTGTCCCCAACCGGAAATGTCAGCTTCTGGTGACTCCAGGTTCGATTCCTAACACATGCAAAACTGACGAGGAACTTCTAAAGTAGTCAATATGCGAAAAGCCACTCACATCATACGCTTTATCGCCAAAGAAGACGGTCACGTCCACCTCGGCCAATTGGTTGACCCCAGTCGTGATATTGGGCTTGACAGTGTGGAGGGCATTGAGATCAGAGCATATCTGATCAATGGGTCGATATTTAGCCCCGAGATCACTCCGCATATCTATACAGTCCAGCGACTATTCTCACCAATCTCAATGGAGGACTGTAACTTCATTCGTTGTTTGGGCCTAAACTATGTTGATCACGCAGAGGTTTGGTCCTTATCGCTCATGGAGAAGTGAAGCTAAGTCGCTAAGGCCGCAGGAAGGAGGAATGCCTCTGCCTGCCGTACCCGTTCTTTTTAGCAAGCCGCGGCATGCCCTCGGAGACCCTTTTCCAGCTGTCGTCTCTATACCTAAAGCCGCACAGGACGGAACCAGCGACTACGAGGCTGAGCTATGCGTCATCATTGGCAAGACGGGAAGGGATATTCCAGAAAAGAATGCTCTCGATTATGTTCTTGGATACACTTGCAGTAACGACATTTCCGCACGGACATTCCAGCTAAGCTCAACGCAGTGGGATTTCTCTAAAGGTCTCGATGGCAGCTGTCCGCTAGGGCCGGTACTCGTCACCAAAGAGGCAATTATGGACCCTCACAATCTCAAGATTAAGGCCATCTATAATGGGAGTGTTGTTCAGACCGGACACACCGGGTAGGTCCCCACAGGCTTCTGCCTTCATTCATGTTTTTAAAGTATTGATCGTCACACGGCAGAAATATGATCTTCCAGATCACCAAGCAGATTAGCTATCTATCACAAGGTACCACCATCGAAGCTGGTACAGTATTTCTCACCGGTACCCCGGCAGGAATTGGCTTCCTTCACAATCCTAGAGTGGTTCTCGAGGATGGAGGTGATATCAGGGTCTGGATCGAAAAAATCGGCACTTTGGTGAACAAAGTACGATACGAGGAGTAATAATTAGGCAATTAGTTCCAGTATCTATTATCATGCCACTGATTCGGATGTTTCCCGACGATTCCATGTGCCCGCCAACGGTGGTTCTGTCGACTAATGCTCGGTACGATCCCCACTATCATACTAGGATAGGCGCTGCACTGCGATTTCTCCGGAAAGAAGGTTTTCTCTTTGTTGGCACGGTTCATAACCTCTTTCGTAATGTCTGGGGCGACATGATTCGATACCGCGACTCTCTCAGTCAAAGAGCGCCGCCTCAGGCTTGGGCTTTAGACTTTCGCCAGGCAGTTGAGGATGTCATCACTAGGAACTTGGGACCTAAGCTACGAGCTGATGTGGTGCGATTGATGAAACACCAAACATACCGTGAAGCACATGCCTCAGATGAACATTTCGCTCCAGTCTTGTTCGTCGCTGGTGCTGCTGGAGTCTGGGAGGATGTGGGGATAAAGAATGTGTTAGGGGCGCAATCCTGGGAGTTGACCAACATTTGTAATTCCCAATTCACGTTGGGGGAGAATACACAACAACACGGTGGAATCACCCATCAGGTATCAAGGTCACGGACAAGTGAAGTTCGGTCTGAGGTGGGCACGAATGACTGCGAATTCCTAGACAGCTGGTACTCATAAGGTGGACTGTAGAGAGCGGATGCAGTTCCCCGGCGGGTAGGATGACCGGACCAGGTCCCATTAATGGAACAGAATCGAATCCGATGAAGAGATGTTGTGTCTCCAATATCTTGTACTGTCGGGCAGAAATAGCTGCGATGGACGGAGTAATTGTCCTAATTGTCCGAAGCACTCGACTTGGTAGAGTTTGGCGGGAGAGAACATGGCAAAGCTCTGGCGAGAGCTTACCATCTAACTGATATAGAGGTAACGGCTTACCCAGAACGTGCCGCTCCCCATTCCTACACCCTCATATCACCTCTGCACAACATTCCGTTCCAGTTCGACCTAGATGGAAGTTGCTATTAAATCTTATTGTTCCGCAACCTCTCCGTCGTGTGAACTTTACTCATGGTGCCCTGAGCCTATGGAGTTCCTACTCTCAACCATTCCTCACACTAGATGCAAGACTAAACCTACATACAAACTGCCCGACAGGTCTTTTTTTTCTTGTACAGACAATTATCAATAGGTAGATCGTAGAAAAGACCTGGTCCGTATCATATGGATATGCAGGCACACCTTGTTCTCAGTCTTGAAGCGCACAGGAAAACAACGTGCCTTGGCAAAACCTGCTTGGCTCCATTAGATTGTCCAGCAGGTCTGGAAGAGGCAGAGAAGGGCGAAGTATATGTGCACGCTATGGCCTTTGCCTTGTGCTTGTAGCTATTCTTCCCGCAGCATCGACATGTCATATCTTTCTGCTTGAATCTTTTGAGGCTTTGGTGAGAGTAAGTAAGGCTCAGAGGAAACAGGCTTTCACGGTGTCTAATAATGGATCATTTTTCGGCTAGGGACGTGCTTCGGTTGGTAAAGTCGTAATCGCTAAGACGATCCAGGGTAGGGGTCAGATGGATTCGTAGCACCTCCAACACCCTATTCCAAATGGTCTTTTCGTCGTGGAAGCAGACGGAAGCGTCTGCAGCGTTCGAGTGATGATGATTGGCTATCTCTTATATGAGATTGACGCTCACTGCGATCAGTCCACTTTTGTTAGATCGGGTGTTGTGACCAGGAGAAGCTACCGTGGTTCAAGATTCCTTGAAGCTTCTGAAAGCCAGATCTGCTTTAAGGCTATGCTAAACATGTAATTCGGTATGTTTGCATCCCTCAGCCGATAGCATTGGTGCAATCCAAAGCTGATAGAATAAGCTCATGCCACGATTTCGCGCACCTTTTAGACATAGGTCGATCGGTCATCGAGTGAGAAGTCCACAGCTGAAGTTAATGAGAAGGTCCACATGTCTGTCTTCATGGGGGCATTCTCGACAATTCGTGGTGTAAGTCATCGAGGTCCGCGTCTCCGAAATATTCAGCGAGAGTTCTTTGGCCAACAACGGAGATGGATCGTAGAAGGCCTCTACTGAGCTTCAGCCTTGTTCCATAACTGAGTGATGGAAAGATTTTCATCGTGTTGATGCAGGCCTCGCTGATCTCGACTTCACGTTCATGGCCATCCCATGTTCCTGAATGGCCCGCTATTGAAGCCAGCCTACGACGGAGCTGAGCGATGACGCCGGCGAGAACATAACTGTGGAGCCCATTACCCCCTTTAGGTCGTTCTGTGCGTGCAATGTCACTTTGGAGATCGGTTGCCCGGAACGATTCTTGCATCGCCACCTGTAAAGATTTCAAGAAGCTGGTAGTGGATGCAATGTCCAATTCTGTGGCAGCGAATGTGATGCAAACACTGAACAATAGGTAGAAGATGCCTGCAGCTTGGTGGTAAGGGGCATCGCTGTTCCGTAAATACTCATCCGTGGCCGACTGAAGATAGGCCGTGATTTCAATAACACCACTTCTGTTTTCCGAAAACTCTTGTGTGGTGGGAGCCGGGATCAGAGGGGCTTCCACCTCGAGGCCTTGAACATGAAGAGTCCAGACACGGATTTGTCTCAGATGACGGATGAAGTTGGATTCAATTTCGTGGAAGACGTCTTCCCCTGGTAGTGCCTCAAACTTAGCCAGAGTATAGTGAGTGGCATAAGTAGCGGGCTCTATCATGGATGTCGTATGCGTATTCGGGCCAAAGAAGGTCTTCATGCCGCCATGGCGATGGACGAGTTGGTGCATCGCCTTCAGGTGAACCGCCTGAAGATCTGGGCGGCCCGTTGCATGTTCGGCAAGTTGAAGACAAAGAAGTCCACAGAGTTGGTCGTCAACGTCTGCGTCATCACGCAGTATCATATCAGCGACAGTTTTGTAGGCATCTGCGCGCCGACGAAAAAAATTAGCCGTGAGATTGATAGAACGTTGGGTACACAAGATGTGTTCCGCAATGGCTATGTGTGTTTCAAGATATGCCGGACTTCTTTGGAGGATTCCTCGGCTGAGAGCATGGAGGGCTGGGCAATAAGCAGGTACTGCAGCCGTTCCAAAAAGGATTTGTCGGCCCTCTGTATGAACTGCAGGTAAAAGTTAGCTCGGCCAGCTAGCTCAAGGAACGGGCAAGTATATTACAGAAGTGGAGCAATCGCTGCTCATAAACTGTTACCTCGCCTGCAATTTGGGTACGTGGATCGAGTAGTGTTTCGATGTGAGCGAAAATGGCAGAGTCGTACAGGAGCTGACTAGGTGGCCTTATTCCCGGGGCGGATGGGCTGGAGTTTCCGCTGAACTTGCCCTCTGGGATTAAGCGTGCTACCCGATATGGCAACCGTGAACCAGATCCTTCGAACCGCAACTCTGGGACCGACTGGTTATTCACCTCCGGGCGTGTGGGCTGAGACGATCGATCACGCCAATTATTAGCGAGAACAGCGTCTCTGTTCACAGTCCAGCGATCATCGCGAGGCTCCGAGATCGTGGTTTCTGGTTGTGACACAGACGTCGAGTTACGATTGGAACTTGATTCACCTGTTATTACTCGTGTGTCTGTCGCTGGTAGTGCACTCGGTTCTTGGGCGCCGAATATATCATTTAATTCTTCGAACGTCCAGGACACTTGAAGGTTTTGTTCTGTGTCGCTCGCTTCAGGAGCTTCTGCATGTCTGGTGACAAGTGTGTCGTTTGTCGAGTCTAGAAGAGACTGCAGTATGCTGGCTTCTGAGGGCGGCCTTGTTGAACTCGAACTTGCGCCAGAATTACCACGTCGCTGATTGACTAGGCGGGCTTTTCGATTCGCAACGTGAGAGTTGATTAAGGATAGTGCGGCCTTCTTTTCTGGATACCAGGCACCCTGCGCGCTGGCGGTTGTGACAATGAATGTCGTTTTGCGTTCTTCCTTTGGCATTGGGTGTCATAAATGAGACGGATCTCGCGGAGTTGATTAGCACATCTCTATGAGGGAACCGTATGAACAAGATGGGGGAACAGGGAGATGGGGAGGCCTAGCGATAAATCTAACTTTGGTGAAAAAACATTGCGTTGCTGCCAATCGTGGCTAACAAACTCCATCGGCGGCGAACTGCAGGCCTGGTAAGAAATGAGCGACTACTGGACGCTGCACGCATATCTAGGTGGTTTTCCGGCTACTCTCCAGGGCTGAGGGGGCCGATGGGCCCATCGGCCGCTTGTTCCCCATCCACCCCTCCATGATTCTTTAGGCCAAGCCACCTTGGGAGGGGGTGCCACCGTGCCCCTCCATTATGGTGGCCTCTGCCCTCGTCCCAGATTCTTAGCAGTGCCCAATGGCCTAGCGACATCATGAATTAGTGCATCTCCTTGTGCACTCGAAGCATCATGGTTCTTGCCTTCAAAGTCTTTTGGTGATCGATCACCCCTAAACTAACTTCAAGCAGGTAATGGGAGTTATGGTTGTGATGACAAAGACGTAACCCACAAGAGCCTCACACCAATTGGAGAGCAGACGTCCTTGGCGGACAGACCGCCCAAGAGCCATGCCTCACATGAAGCTGGGAGAGTATTTGCCACGCGAAACAATTAGTGGTGACTGATGAAGCCGTTCTTCGTACCGACTTAGGTCCAATGTTGTCGGGACCATACGCTGGGCGCGATATTAGGGCCTCGAACCTGTTAATTCATGTACATAGTAATCGTCTTGAGCTCCCTATGCCGCCGAGCATGAGATTTTGTCCAATGCGCTTACGCCTAAAGCGTGCAACTACACCACGCATGGCATTGTTCTTGGCCCCTCGACACGCTTACCTCTTTCGTCCAACCGGTAAATGCCGCCACGTAAGACCGTTGCTCCCTTTTCTGTAGTTTATTCTGACCATATTATCATCGTTGATATCAGATCACCGTTGACCTTGATGGCTCGGCATCTCGCACGTTGTTCTGTTTAACCTCGTCGTGCTAAGCCTATCTCCCTATTCGAGTGCACCTTTGAGTCGTATGGCCAACCTCACAACGACTGAGCGGGATCTTGCCATCTCAATTGCGGGGTTCCACAGATGGCAGAGAACTCACAGAATGAAGCTCGAGCTGACGGTGTGTCGTGGTATGAGACGGAACTTCGGGACCTTCAGTCAGCAAACCAGGAGATTGCCTTCTATGTGAACAAATATCATACTCCGGCAGGCAACGGGGCTTCTACTTCATCGGACCCCAATCCTCAGACTGATGTTCCCCGACTCTCGTTCGCACTTCCTCAACATATATACACTTCGCTCGATCCATTTGTCGCCCTGCCCCCTAACGTTACAGAGTACGAGAGATTGAGAATTCAAGTGTGTAAGTAGCACCAGAAATATTTGGAGACATCTCCACTGACGACCAAGTAGATTCGCAATATCTTGGCGGCGGCCTGTTCGGGGTCAAGGATACTCCTCGCTATTCACCAACAGCTGCAACTGGAATTCCAACATCCATCTATTCCGATGTCGGGCGGGAGTGGATTTGCATTTTGGTTGATCATACCTTGAATGCCTTTCGAGATGGTGCACAATCTAAGGAGTTGGTTCGTCAGAGAGCTCGCGGGTATCAACATTTGAACGAAGCCATCCGCAGGCGAAATGAGAATTTCCAAGGAGCTCTAATGGCGCTCACCATCTGTGGACTGACAGAGTATCGCTTTGGAACCACACACTCCCGCAACATGCACGCTACGGCCGTCGAGAGATTTCTAAAATCTCAACCATCCCTCAGAGAGGTTCTGGCAGCAGCACCCAACGTAGAACCCATTTACATCAGTGGGCAATTCGGCTTCGGCAGATGTTACTTTCAGAACTTTGAGAAACTGGAGAAAGTTAAAATGCAATGGAAGGCCGACTTGTTGAGCATTTTAAATAGCCCTTGGCCCACTCTCCACTATCAAGCCAGTTCTTCTTCCACAGATATCGTGTACCGACAATATCTGACCAAGGCTCTCAGGCTTGGTAGGATCGTTGTTGCATCGACCAAAACCATTTCGCCACCGACTGTGTTCGCTGCGAGCATGCAGTTGAATCTTCTGACTGAAACGGCCTGGACACTCCGACAGTTCGGAGATCTTTGGCATGCAGCGCTAAAGTTTATCAATCGTGTCGAATTCATATCCGAGGGCAGCCTGATCGGAGGTGTGTTCGGAGACAAATCATTTGACCTTCGTGGTGCAGCACTTGCGACGATGGTGAGCCGTGCTCGTCGAGACGTGTTGGCAAATTTCTATCCGGATCAACTCGCAGATTCTGATTTCTTGGTTACGAACATGCATATGCATGCCCTACAGATGTTCCAATACTTGGATCCCGACGGTCGAGCACTCCTCCTTTCGAAGTTTAGCCAGTGGCTTTTATCAATTGATAAACCGACCTTCACTCCACTTATGTCTGATGCTCAGATATCGAGCCTGGAAGCCCAGATCAATGCGACATGGTTTCAAGACCATGTGTCACCTTGACTAACGTTTGTCAATCATTGACGCAGCCGATCACACTTGTCTTATCTCAATGATTCTTCAACTTCAGCTTTGAAAAGGGCAACAGAGAACACGACCAAGGCGTTTTCCAGCCTTTTACGATTTACACGAAGATACATAATCGAGCATCTATCATGGCATCTATCCGAGACATGACGACATCTGGAACGACTCTCAACACGAAACTTGCCACGAAGCTCCTCTTCAGCTCGACTGTGTGCATATTATGACGGAGCCATGCCAGCAGTATGGCAGAAATAGCCCTTGTAAATTTGTCCACAAAAAGAAGTGCCATTGCTCTGTGTGGGCACGGAAGAGTGATACAGAACCCAATGCCCAGCCCGCATTTGATTGTCGCACGGTTGCAAATCCAAACCAAGAACCCAAGGCCAAATCCACATACAGCAAATCTGTCTTAGAGTCGACGGTAGCAACCCCATGTCCAAGTTGTGCAAGCTGACATACCTATTAAATGAATGTACGCTACCACCTTTGGCCAGACGAGCCCAAATCCTGGTATGATTTTATCCCAATACCAATTTTTGACGTCCAGATGTTGACGTCTAAAGGAAAGGCGGCGGGAAAACGTTTTCCAGAGTTCCTACACGACCGAGGCAGAAGCGGCGCAGAAATCTCGCGTATAATTTAACATTTGACTGACCCCCGCATGAAGATGTTGACGCTTATGTTAACAGATAGCCCACCCAAGATTTCGTAAAGCTATCACAAAGCGAAATCACTTTCCATGAGACAAGACTATTTCGAATGAAATATGGCGAAATCAATGAAGGCTGCCAGATACGACCCTCGCACAGTCACCATCAGACTGCAGGAGATCCCCGTCCCCAGTCCCAAACAGGACGAGATATTAGTCCGAACAATCTCATCGGGACTCTGCCATTCAGACTTGGTATGAATCTTGCAGGCTTGGGATATTAAGTTGCTGACGACAATCAGATGGTCTTGGACGGTTCCACGCCGATTGTCCCGACAGAGACAGTCACTATAGGGCATGAGGCAGTGGGCGAGATTATCGGGCTCGGCCAAAGTGTGTCTGGTTTTTCCAAGGGTGATGTCATTGGGTTCCTGAACGCATACCATGCATGTTGGAGTTGCAATGGATGCCAAAATCACTATGCATTCTGCGAGTCCAAAGACTTCATTATGCAGGGCTGGGGGATGGATGGGTTCTTACAGGAATACTGCATCGTTGACCATCGCTCAGCGATAAAATTGCCACGTGGGATGGACCCCCAAAAAGCTGCACCATTGTTCTGTGCTGGAATTACAGCGTACAACGCCGTCCGCCGGCCAGGTCTGCAGGATGGCCAATGGCTGGCAGTGGTGGGTTGCGGTGGTCTTGGTCAGATGGGTATGTGAGTCTTTTGTGGGTGGGGCGAGAGACACTAATTGTTCTACAGCCGTCAGATACGCCAAAGCCTTGAACTTACGGGTTATTGCCATCGACATTGACGACAACATCTTGAGCAACGCTAAAGCTGCTGGGGTCCAGCATATATTCAACAGCAAAACCACCCCAGATTTCGTGGACCAGATTCGGCGACTTACGTCGGGAGGGGTAGATGCTGCTGCAGTGTTCACTGCTGTCAAGGCAGGATATGACATCGCCCCAAAGACTATCAAGACTGGTGGGAAACTGGTTGTTGTTGGGTGCCCTGCAGAAATCAGTTTCAATGCCGTTGAGGTGGCGTTAGGAAGATATCAAATTCTCGGCGCCAACAATCACGCAACAATGGACGAACTTCGACTATGTGCGGAGTTTACGCTGAAGCATGGCATCGAATCACCAAGTCAAGCCTTCAAGATTGACCAAGTGGAAGAGATGGTAGCGTTGATGGAGGCCGGGAATCTAGGAGGGAAGCGACTCATCGTTGTGTACTGATCCATCCAAATGTCTCCACTGTCGGAGGATAGGACCGACAAGATGGAAGTCGCGAGCAAGCCCGTTTGAGTGAGCAGACGGATCCCAAACTCAGATTGCGTTCACAATTGAACTGGAATAGTGTACATAGCGCCAACAACGGTAACAAGGGAAAGGATTTGGTTTTACGTTCTACAGCTCGGGACGGCGTGCACGCCTCCAAAAACGTATGGGCTCTCTCAAGTACAGAGGATTCAATGGCTCTAAGAGATATGGGGAAACCAACCAAGTTGTGGCTGAAACGGCGAAGCAATCTTGATCTCACCTCGTCGTAGGTCGTAAACCAATGGGGCATAAATATGGCGGAAGTGCAAACCTTTCCCCAGGTTGGTGGGGAGACGAATAATAATAAGATCGATACGGCGACTACGACTACTCCGTAGATACTCCGTAGCATGGAAGACAGGGATCACGCGGAAACTTCCAATCAAACAATGGGGGACCACGGGAGGGAAGGATCACGAAGACGCGAGATTTGTGCGCCATTCATTGCCATCCTGGTCCGGCGCGTCCAAAGATGAGGGGCCGAGGGACCTAAGGGCCCCCGGCCATAGTGCCATGCAGCCTGACAATGCTCCAGACGGTAAATTTGTTCTGATTTCCATCCACATTGACTGAGGCTTTTGACTGGGGTGTCGATGGCAGGTTGTAGCCCGGATTATAAGAAGCAATGTGGCTGTCATAAGCAATGCTCTTGGTCCCATGTCTGATGTAATTGACTGAGCTCAGGTACCTAGCTGCAGATGTCGCCGTGCTTTACTTGTTTGCCTTGAGGTTCTGCATCAATTGTTGACTACATGATGTACTCGTATGTGTAGAGTTAAGGGGATTACCAGGCAGCTCCCGCTCCGAGTATCGCAATGCGGACAAGAACAAAGAGACTCAATCATAATTATAGGCTTCAAGCCAGTCGAAGTGGATGCTGGGTCCCACGTTTCAGAGGGTGAATGGGAACACCTACATATGAGGAGGCGTATTGCTTTGAAGGATTAAGGTAGACGCTAAACGCCACCCACGACGCCAACACTAACATAGATCCACAAATCATAACAAAAGGAGCCCAAGGGCCCACGACCCCCTGACTTGGGTGCCTGTCGATCTCCCAAAATTAGGCAGGGAAAACAGGCCATGCAATCTTCCCTCGTCCAAGAGGCGAGGAGGGACGATGGGACTCTTCTCTCCGCATGAATAATGACCATCAAACATTCAAGTCCACAGTGCAGGCTTTCAGGTTGTTATCGATACAAGTCATCAATGACGAACCCAACACCGAGTCTATCCCCAAAGATGCGCAACGTGCTATTGTAGACTTCTGAACCTTTATGCCCAAAGATTCTGTGGAACAGATTGCTCAAGATAGACAGAGCACCTCGGCCGCCGTTAATAATACACAGCATCCGAACACGCAGCCTACGTAGGTAAACCAGATGATCGATGGTCGAGTCCCCCAATGCTGGTAATGATGCTCGATTGGGAATCAATGCTCTGTGCTCATGATTCGAGTCCTCATCACAAATGCGCAAATACTACTGGCATGATCCAGAACACTTTCACCGCTGGGCTGGAATCGATGGCTTTGGTCAGACACCTCAAGACAGTCTGATGACTTGAGGAGCAAATCTGCAAGTCAAAGTGATCAAACTCCTGAGCTCCCCCGTCAAGGCAGGATGGTTGCATGATTGGCGCACTGCGGCCATGCTTGATTTCCCGGTACCTCTCAAGCCTTGACCCATTTCCTGATGCAATCTTAACACCGTAACCACCGCCCAATCAGCAGAACCTTGGGCTCCAGTCTTGTCTACTTGGTCTCTAGCCTCGCCCGCCTCGCCCTATCACTTGTCGCTCGGACGCCTCCACCCCTTCCAACGCCTTCGCTTCTGCGCAGCGCGGGTCCATCGCCATGAAATTGCTTCACCATTATGACGGAGCAACACTTTCGAGACACGGCTTGACCAGGCGGAGCAGCGTCTGGCCCCATGAAATCAAACTCATTCATCCTATACACTGGCGCCAATCCAAGAGTATAACCATGCGCCTCGTCTGCTCCCGTCTCTTCCTTTCTTCTTCCTCTCGACAACCTGCTCCATCTCAACCTTGACCTTTGTGTCCCGTCGCTCTTTTATTTTCTTTGGTTACATCGGTTCTTCAAGAGTCTCTCACCGAGCTCTAGTCATTCTTTATCGAACCAACTCGCCTTACAACATGGTTGCCAAAATTACCTCAGCCTTCGTGGCGACTTCCATCCTGGCATCCTCTGCCATGGCTTGGGAGTCCACAACCACAACCATCGACGAGCCATGGCTCGATTGGGAGACATCAACCACCACCACGCCCGTCTCCCCTGCGACCACCACCTCCATCGACGAGCCTTGGTTGGACTGGGAAAGCACAACCACAACCCCAGTCTCCCCTGCTACCACCACCTCCGTCGATGAGCCCTGGTTGGACTGGGAAAGCACAACCACAACCCCAGTCTCCCCTGCTACCACCACCTCCATCGATGAGCCTTGGTTGGACTGGGAGGGAACTACCACGACCACGACACCCGTGTCCCCTGCCACCATAACATCGACAACCCACGTCTGGGACGACTGGGTTCCATCCAGCGTGCCTGTCGACCCAGCGGTGACCACAGTCACCTGGGGCGACTGGCCCTTGACCCCTGTCTCCCCCGAGACCTGTGACGTGGTCACTGTTACCTATACTGGCGAAGGATGGTGGGTTCCAGACCCCGCTGCCACCTGGGGAGACTGGGTTGAGTCCACCACCACCAAGCCTGTCGTGCCCACCACCACCACCAAGCCTGTGGCCCCAACAACCACAGATGATTCTACCTGGATTGACTGGGAGGAGTCGACCACCACTACCGTTGCACCCGTCACCACCACCACCGGATGGCCTGCCCCCGGCACTACCACCACCAAGGGACCTTCTCCAGTGACAACCACTACCACCACCAAGGCTGCTACCACCACCGCCGCCCCTGCCCCCAAGGCCACATGCCCAGCCGACAATGGCAAGAGTGTCCTCGCTGGAGGCTCCTGCGGTTGCAATTTCTCCGTCAACTGCGGTGTCCGTGCCACTCCTGATAGCAAGTCCAAATTCTGGGAACAAACCACCAACGGCGTCGTGCCCACTCTCGCACAGTGCTTGGCCCTTTGCGACAACAACGACAAGTGTGAGGCTGCTTTGTGGGTTGATGACCCAACCAGCGGTGACTACCACAAGTGCTGGCAGATCAGCGGTCTTGGACAACCCACCGGCACTGGTGTTGCCCAGATCTCCTACAAGAACAGCTGTTCTGGCAAGTGCTCCTCATCTTACAGCGCATAACTGGCTTGATTGTTCGCACGACCTGGACCAGTCAACGACCAGTCCAATCGTCGGCCATGTCATCTCTTTGGCTTACAGTATCTGCATAATTTTCTTCGACAGCATCTACATGTGGTGTATGGAACGGTTTGGAGACAGTCATGGGGCAAGTTATAAAGTGGTCTGGAATAGCTACATTGCGTCTATTCAAAGGCTCTGCGACCACCACCTGTTGAATTGGAATCTTGCACAAGTAGCGTGGTCTCACAAACTTTTGACGCCTCGGACGACGCCTATGATTTTGATAATGTCTTGTGAAAAAATCAATTCTCACACCACTGTTGCTGCTGGCTTTTTGTCTTGACCGACGTAGGATTTACATACTGGTGTTGGCAATGGAGCCCTTTTAACCACTCGTGCTTTCTTCTCACATGATTGCAACGAAATTGTCGTATAAAAATTGTCGCCTGCCGGTCATCGGCAGACTCCATAGAGTCATCTTGATGACATTGGCCTGTGCGAAATTCAACTGTCGTGTGCAGGCCCTGATTTCTTTTGTCAGGTTTATTGGAGGACCGGACCACCTCAAAGCGGCGGAAGGCTTTTTGAGCACGTCACTTGTCAGCCGATATCTCGCTCCGGTTCCTGATACTGTCTTGGCTGTCACAGTCCCACCGTTCATCTTTCGTAGGTATGCTACCATTTCTACAAGCTACTCTCTGAGCCCTTGCTATCGATAATCATGACCTACAGATACAACCTTCGACACCGTGCTCCTTCAACTTAAGGAGACTTGAGGAGAACTTGCAGCATGATATCCTCCTCAAGACGCAGGATCAAGCTTGGAAAATGCACTTGGCGGCAAGTCTCACAAGAAGCACACCCGTCAGCCTTTTTCATGACTCGTGCGACCGTGGAGTGGATCCCACGACTTACACGACCTACCTAGTATTTGGCCATTCCTCGACTCTTCTCCTCGCCCATGACAGCAGAACTTGACATTCTCGATATTACTCGCACCTCCCATTGATTCCACATCCGTCAGTTCGACATGGCCTCCATGAAGGGAAGAGTAGTAGCAATCACAGGAGGTGCTTCTGGGATCGGGCTAGCGACAGCCAAGCTATTGGCCCAAAGAGGTGCACAGCTTTCACTTGCTGACGTCCAAGCAAAGGCTTTGGACGACGTTGCAAATGATATCGAGGCTCGACATGGGGCTCGACCATTGACATACATCTTAGATGTTCGTGACGCGCAAGCCGTCGACAATTGGATCACTCAGACGTTAGACAAGTTCGGTCGCTTGGACGGCGCAGCAAATTTGGCCGGAGTTATTCCAAAATCAATCGGAATCAAAGGTGTTGCGGACCAGGATCTCCATGAATGGAACACGGTCATCGGGATCAATCTCACAGGCGTAATGCTCTGTATGAGGGCGCAGTTGAAAGGAATTTCTCCGGGGGGGAGCATTGTTAATGCGTCTAGCATCGCAGGCTTGGTTGGTCGCCCCAATAATGCGTCCTACACTGCCAGCAAGCACGGCGTCATTGGATTGACTATGGCAGCCGCAAGGGAGGTGGGAGCGAACAATATCAGGGTGAATGCGGTTTGCCCGTGGGTGTTTCACAATCCCGAGAAGACAGAAACTAATCAGTTACAGGGGTTCTATTGAAACTCCAATGGTAGATGAAGCCAGACGCATTTCCAGTGAACGAAAAGGCATGGTCCTCACACGGGAAAATGCCAACGAAGAGGTTGCTCTCAAGAGAACGGGCCAGCCAGAAGAAGTAGCATCTCTGATTGCCTTCCTCCTCTCAGCAGAATCCAGCTACATAACTGGCTTGGCCTGTCGAGTTGATGGAGGATGGATATGCTAAAATGAATGTCGACTGGCTCGATATATGGGCCTTTCGTTCCAAACCTCGTGAATCGGACAAAGTAGAGATCAATCTCTTTTGGCAGACTGCTTGGATTCCATAAACACTCTTCACGTTGCCAAATATCGTTCTTGCGTCAAGTTCAAAGGCCTTTGACTTGCATCACAGTTTTCGCGAATCTTCAAAGGTTAGTTCTACGCAACGAAGGCCCTCCAGAGCTGATGACTTGCTCGCCATCCCCAAAATGTCGGGATACACGGCGTGAGCATTCTCCCTGGGAAGTCCAGCAGACCTTGAAGGTGTAGAGATTTTGTTATACGTCGGGACTCGTCTTCCATCCTTGTTAGGACGAGCTCCGCTAATGATTCAGTATGACTAGTAGCTTCCACCACACCAATATTCTGGGAGGGGTCGATCTCTGACTGTGCCAATCCAACAATAATCTCACGCTTTTTCTAGAACCTTGAGCTGCATCAAGATGTCTACTACCCTTCTCAAGTGTCTAAAGGGCCGAGTCGGTACACTACGCGCTCGTACATGTGCTGAGCCCGAGTCATGCGATCAAGAGCCCGAAAAGCAGGGGAAGGTTAGAGTAGTAATCAACTTTGCAATTTTGCGTGAGACCCCGAGGCTAGATTACCAGGTCAAATTAACTAAGAATGGTTTCAGGCTATAGAAAAGAAGTTTTTAATGTTGCTTATTACAATCTATGTCTTGTTCACTCGTCGGATGTTGAGTGGTTTGATAACGAGAGCAAACCGAGTCACACCAAGCTGTTCTTGCATGGAGCGGATATCTGACCTTCCCAACCCCAAAAGAGAGGACACATATGTTTAGAATAATGACCCAAGCTAATTTTTAATCCATATAGAGAGATTGATGGACTCAGAGGCCGATTGACGTCGGTGATCATAGGCTGCCATTTGGACCAAGAATACCACCAGAGTTTGAAGCGGCAAAACAAAAGGTATATGCTAGAAATACTGAGCAATGGATCTTTCCGATCTCCACCACACATAACCCCATTCCTACCAGGACAAACGCATCAAGTACCTGTACCGGATTTACGTATCGTCCGTGGGCTTTCGCTAGGATCGAGAACGCAATTCGCTCAGATACTCATCTACCAGGGCCAAGGCTTCAACTACATGTTGTGGTCGCCCAGTAAAATGACAGCGGACATACCCTTTCATAGTTACATCGCCCGCCTCCCCAAATGTCAAGCTGCCTGGGCTGAATAGAACTCCCTTTGTCTCCAGAAGAGACTGGCAGAATTCCACGTCGTCAAGTGGGCTGCCCGATGGCTGTGTCAATCGGATGAATCCTATTGCGCCAGCAGTGGGCTTGGTCCACGAGCACATATCACTATTTCTGTCGAGAAAGGCTTGTATGCTGGCGAGGTTGTCCCTTGCATATTCGAGGTGCTTCCCCAGAATTGCCCCTCGGCACCTGTCGCTCAACGCTTCAGCAGCAATTGCCTCATCGATCGACCCAGTTGCTTGCACAATGTAACTCTTCGCGTTGGCGAGCAGTCTTAGGAATGACTGGTTGCGAGTGGTGATCCAGCCCACTCGAATTCCTGAAAGTCCCCAGGCTTTGCTCATCGATCCAGTGACGACAACCCGGTCGTAATCATGTTCAACAAATGACGGTGCTGGCTTTACGCCGTGAAATAGAGGTCGAAATATTTCATCCACCAAAACAATAATTCCTTGCTCCTTGGCCGCTTCCAGAATCTGTACTTGAGTCTTTTCGTCGACGTGGGAACCTGCAGGATTGCTGGGACTGTTTATCACGATCATCTTGGTATTCGGCGTGATCAACCCCTTCAACTCTTTCACGTCCACTTTCCAACCATTCTGTGGACGGAGCCGTAACAGGGAGACTTCGCATTGCTGTGCAAGAGGGTATTTGGAGAGTTGCTCATAGGTTGGGTATGTGCACACCACATGATCACCCGCCTTGAGGAGGCTCTGAAATACCATCAGGTTGGCTCCAGTGGTGCCGGCCGCAGTCAGGATGTGATCTTCGGTGATCCAAGATTTTCGGTGTGTGTACAATGCTGCTATGGCGCGTCGAAGGGCTGTGCTTCCCTGCATTGGACCAAGACCCAGCTTGACATGGTGGAAGTCAAGCGCTTTGAGCGTGCTCGTCTTATCGTTGGATATCTCTACCAAATCATTGATTGACAGGCCGGGAGTTGCACTTCCAGCAAGCGTGTAAGTCGCACTGGGGCCTTTGCCCTCAACCCACTGCGCAATAGTCGTCAGCAGCATGTACTCTCATAATCTCCGTGTGGCTTACCTTGGGGAGCTCGAAAGTTGCTAGTTGAGACATGTAGCTTCTCGAAGGTCTCGAGGTATGCACCAGTCTTGTGGACGTGTGGAAATAGATAAACTTGTCAATGAGTCATCCACTCCTGACGTCGATTCCCCGCCACGCCCTTGGGATGATCTCTGGCTTGGCATCCTTAAATGATCGTCGGTTCCCCACGCTGATAAACAATCCTGTGGTGGCCATGCGAGACCCTCGCGTTAAGAACTTGACGTCGTCCCATCCACAAGCCATTTAATCGATCCGGCCCTCCCAAAAGCCACCCTTTTGGAGATAGACCTCGACCGTCTAGACACTACAAGTCGCAAATTCGAGAGAGTCCTCGTCAATTGCCGCGGCAATCTCTGGAAATCGTTTACGAAAAGTGCTGCTTACCTTCCAGTTCACCAGTTGCGAGATGTGCTCCTCGTATACAGGGTTTATGACCATATGGTCCCTGGAGTGCACGCTTTCTTTGCTGCTGATGAGTACAGCACGGGGGTTGTATCCCCAACAAACATCGAAGCTCGAGCTGTACACCGCGGCGAAATCATCTAGCTGGATGCTCGGGTGACGGATGAGGTACTGCCTGACCCTGGGCCTGTAATCTCTAGGTTAGTGCGTTAGTATCAAGCATTCTCAAAGGTTCGTTACCACGGGAGCCTGTCTATCCAGGCTGGGTGCCGAGTAGAGAGTTGTTCCGGAATTGGTCGTAGCCATGTTGGCATGCCGTCCCAGCTCCCTTTGTTTTGTAGCAGCATCCACTGAAACAATCAGTAATTGCCTACGATATGCCGCGCAGCGAACATACTCTTGCAAGGCTGAACATGACAAAATGAACAGCAACTTGCTGTGGAAGCGAGTCAATTTCCGTGTAGCTCCGCACAATATCGAGAATCACGTCGTTTGCATCGCCCCTTCGGGAAGCTGAGCTTTCAATAAGACGACTGAGATCTGGAGGGGAGCTTGCGATCATTTCTGACAAGTGTCCTGAGAGTTGCGAGCTCAGAAGCCCTTGAAATATCTGATCGGCAAGACACGTTGGTGGCACATTGAGCGGAAATTTCTGCCACTCCTGCAGCTCTGGGGACAAGGATATCGTGCTTATTGACGACAATGTCGATGGATGGTCGACTGGGCGCATGGCTTCCATTGCTCGAAGCTGCATTGCGGCAACTTCGGTTCGTAATTGATTATTCTCGTGCTGCAAGTTGTGTACCCTGAAGTCCAGTTGGGCGGCTCGATGCGTCTGCACCTCGAGAGCCTCAGTTAGACCTCTTACTTGCTCGGTCAATGAGTCGACAGTCCACTTAGCCCGGTCGCGCATCGCCTTCTGGGACCTGCGATCTCGCGCTCTTTTCCTCTGCATTTCTTCGTCAGAGCGGCGTGGTTTCTCCGGAGATCCCTGGTCTTGGGGCGAGTTTCTCTCCGATGACATCTTGACTCCCCGTGGAAGGCGTTGATACCGGATCGGCTAGGGAAGCTGATGCGGTAGTTTCTGCGAGCCCGTTCTCTGGACTGCTCTTCAACTACTTAGCCCGCTAATGCCGAGCAGGTGTAAATAAACAGCAATAACCTTCATGTCCTCCAGATTTATGCGGGGTCGAAGGTCGGGGTTCGTGTGGAGGCCGGGGCCCGAAGGCCTATGACCCAGCGCTAATGACTCAGTGTTTCTTCCGGAAAGCATTTTCCACGACCCAAGACACAACTGCCTGGTAACGCAGTTCGGACCGGGATCAGTGAAACGGCAAACCCAGAGTCAACGATGCTTAAGGGCAAGGTTTTCGCCGAAAGACTATGAACGACATTTGACTAAGTAGACATCCAGAATCCAAACAAAGTCGTCTACCTTCAATAACCTCTCCCTTGCCCCAGTGACGGCTCAGTTCCTAGTCCTATCACTCACAAAACCGTCGCGTCATTATGCCCAAGATTATCACAATCGGCCACCTTACAACCACTGGCAAAGAGGCCAGAAACACGTTAATTCAAAGTTTCGAACAGATTGCAGAGTACTCCAGGCAGAGCGAGCCCGGTGTTTTGGTATACGCCATCACCATCCCCAGGGACCCGAGCGATGATAAAACAATATACATGATCGAAGAGTTTGTCATTGCGACCAATATCTATATGATACGTAGACTGATAGTCCTCTCAGGTACTCCGATCAAGCAGTATCTGATGCCCATCTAGCTAGCAAGCCGGTCCAGGACTTGATTGCCTTGTTTGGTGCCGAGCCTGTACTCGCTGGTGCGCCCTTGGTGTATCAGCTGGAACCCGTTTACAGCTTCTCCAAAGCAGATGTCTCAAAAGTGAAGGATCCTTACATTGTGGTTGCGAATCTTGAGTACAGGGTCGGGACAGCTGAGAAGTCCCTCCATTATTGGAAGAATGTCGTCTCCTCTTCAGAAATGGAAGATGGCACCCTCTTGTACGCCTTGGCCAAGGATCATAGTAACCTGGACCACTTGCATACGGTCGAAGTGTATCAGAACGAAGATCATCTCTGGGATATTCACGCGAAGAGCAAAGCAGTGACCGAGTCAGTTGCAAACACGAAGGACATTCGCACCGGCCTTACCCTCTCGCATTTGAAGCAAGTTGGGGGCTTTCTTTCCAGACCCTAGGACGCAATTTGTCAACTAGACTCGATCGCCGGCTACTCTGTTCTTTTGTATATTCTCAATACTTATGAACCCGCTTTAAAATCATGTAAGATGACTTAGAGACACGACGGAGCCAATTCAGGAGCTCCACCCCCCAATCCCTTGCCGGACCCACCCGGGACATGTGCCTTCAACGAGGCGATGATTCATTAGCCTGTCGTCACATTATGGGCCCAAGAAGGGCTCTGATATAAAACCTGGGGATGAGCCCAGTCTTGTAAAAGTTCGATTCTTTTCTTCATGGTACCGTGGGTCCAATCACCAAGGTTTTCATCCCTTGTCTAGCCTTCGGTAATTTCAACTTTGTCATTCCAACTCAATATGGGCTCCATTGGTCCCCCGACGCCGAGCAAGAGACCCATCCGGGTGGCAGGATGCTCTGGAGGTGTGTTTGTTTGTTTGTTTGTTTGACACTCCTGAACAGTACTGATTCCGTAAACAAGGTGTGTATGACAGGAAAAGAGCCATCCATGACATTGCGAAGAATGAGGATGTTGATGTCATTACTGGAGATTGGATGTCGGAATGCAACATGACACTACGAGGATCCGATAAGCGAGATCGCATGGCAAATGCAGAGATGAAGTCCGGCTCATCTGTTGCCAAAGGCTATGAACCATATTTCCTTGAGGAATTAGATCCCGCTATTCCATGGCTGGCCAAAAAAAACGTCAAGTTGTGCGCCAACGCTGGTGCAAGTGACGTGTCGGGCCTGGTGGAAGCTGTCAAAGATCTTATCAAAAAGCATAATGTCGATCTGAAGGTGGGATATGTCGACGGCGATGATGTGACAGATGCGGTCCTCGAACTGTATCGAAAAGGTTTGCGAGTCCTTCCCTGGAGCAGTTCTCATTCTCATCCTTGACTAGGGGAACAATTCCCAAATCTTCCGGCCAATAAAAACATATCTGAATGGGGATTTGACCCTGTATGCGCACAGTGCTATCTGGGAAGTACAGGCATAGCAGCAGTTTTTGCTGGTGGTGCTGTAAGTCCTACGACATCTCGCACGGCCTTACCCCTAACTTCAAATAGGATATTGTACTATGTGGACGGGTTGCCGATGCCAGCCCGACAATTGGTGCAGCCATGTGGTGGCATGGATGGAATCGAGAAGAGCACATCCACGAAATGGCTGGGGCATTAATGGTCGGTCACATCATTGAGTGTTCGACGTACGCAACTGGAGGGTATTACTCGGGATTCAAGGACCTCGGCATTAAAGACACAGACATGGGATATCCAATTGCTGCCATTGATGAGTCTGGAGAGGCAATCATAACGATGGAAAAGGGTAGGCATGGATTAGTCACGACCGCAACAGTGGCAAGCCAGTTACTGTATGAAATCCAAGGCCCTCTATACTACAACTCAGACGTCACAGCTTCAATTGAGGACATGAAGCTAGAACAAATGAGCGAAAATACAGTTCGTGTGTCCGGGGTCAAAGGACTACCCGCCCCGGCGACTACAAAAGGTACGTCAGTGCTGTTGTCTTCCACTGTTAGGATACTGAGCAAGTCCAGTGGGCATAACAGCCAAGGGTGGATACCAAGCCGAGTTTCATTTTTACCTAACAGGTCTTGATATTGAGGAAAAGGCGGCCATGGTTGAACGTCAGACAAAAGCATTAATGGGCGACCACGTTGACAAATTCTCTTGCTTGAGATTCATGATAGCTGGACAAGTTCCCGACGATCCGCAATCTCAGGAAGAAGCGACAGTTGATATGAGAATCTTCGCCCAGACCCGCGACCCTGACATCCTCAGCGGAAATGCGTTTGTGGACTCTGATCGAGGGTCATTTGCAAGGTTCTGCATCGAGAACCTACTGCAAGGCTACCCCGGATCAACTATGGCACCTGATATGCGGACTGCAATCGGTCGTCCATTCTTTGAGTACTGGGTTGCTCTAATGCCACAAACATTTGTCCACGAAACGGCGCATCTTCCAAACGGCACCACAATCAATATCGAGCCACCGAAGAATGTTCGTGTCTACGAAAGAGAGCAGCCCTCATATGAGACACGACAGCCAGTTGACCTAGAATCCTTTGGTCCATCGACCCGAGCGCCCTTAGGTCATATTGTATTGGGCAGGTCAGGGGACAAATCATCCAATGCAAATCTGGGTCTCTTTGTACGACATGATGATGAGTGGGACTGGCTCAGAACAATAATGAGCACATCTAAGCTGAGATGTCTTTTAGGAAAAGACGACAAGGGGAAACAGATCGACCGTTGCGAGTTTCCTAACCTTCGAGCAGTCCATTTCCTGCTCAAGGATCATCTTGACCGGGGCTTTAACTCGACGAGCAGCTTCGATAGTTTGGGGAAGAACTTATGCGAGTACATCAGGGCGAAGCATGTTGATATACCCAACAAGTTCTTGCAGAGAGGGCGGATTTAATTATTGGTTTCCATGGCATCAAAGCACATAAGTGTCAGAGAGCTGTAGATCAGAAGCCCTCCTCGTGTAAACGTGGAGAGACAATCGAGCTTTTTACCTATCAATTAAACAAGCAGGGCCATGATTGAATATGATAAACAGAATTAAAAGCCTTATCAGCCCACACAAGCTTTTTGACTCTCAGTCATTGGGGTAATCAACCCACACCAGAAGGCATCAGTTCAATTTGTATATTGCTTTACACCCAAGCTCCACTGGGGTTACTGGTGTCCCTTTTCCCGCCACGGAGCGCTAAACGGGATCAGTATCTTCTTTCCAGAATTCTAGACCATGCGACGGCCCTCCGCTCAATCTTGATCTCCCCCATCTTCGAGCTGCTTCCGAAGGTTATCAATATTTAACTTGAGTTTGCGCCACAGAATATAATCGTTCAAGTCCATGGCTGAGTCCACGGGCTCATCTGCAAGATCCAACATCTGCCAATCCTGACTCAGCTTGAGAGAGATGTCGTTCTCGTTGTCCTGATCACGGGCAATGTCCAGCAGGGCGCTCACAAACGCCTCCTGGATGTATGCAAACGAAAATCCATGCGTGATTTTGGCTGCGGCTTGGACAATCTCTTCTGGGAACTCGAGGTCCTTGTTGCTCTTGAGCTTCTTCTGCCAGAACCGATTATACTGAATGCGTTGGTCAAGGTTTGGATTGGAAAAAAGGTACTTGCGATCAAACCGACTCGGCCGTTTTGCGATGCCAGGGTCAAGGCGTTCAAGGTGATTGGTAGATCCGACCATGAGGATACCCTGGTTATCGGAAATGCCGTCCACGGCGTTAAGAAAGAAAGAGCGAACTTCATCGGTGACGAGGCTGTCGAGGTCTTCAAATACCAAGTAGCATGGGGCTTCCTGGCGAGCTTTGGCAAATATGGCCTCGATGCTATATTCGGGTGGGGCAAAACTAACGAGAGATTTAACGTAGAGAGTAGGAACGGGTGGAGTTCGTTGGTAAAGGCTATGCATGGTCGCTTTGATAGAGATGGTCTTGCCATTACCGGGAGGGCCGTAGAAGATGATGCCGCGTTTCCAGGGAACTCGTAGTCGTTGGTACTGTTCCTCGGATCCAAAAAAACGTTCGACGGTGTCGAGCAGATCATGCTTAAACGACTCCTCTAGTATGACGTCGTCCCAGCGAGATCGGAGGATGGACTGATATAGATTAGGATCTTTGGCCCAGTACCCACTGTTGAAGACCCAGATCTCTTCGTGCAGCTGGGACTGCCACTGGCCAACTGTTCTGACCAAGGAGCGAACGGCAGCTGTGTCGCCAAGAATGTATTGGTTACGGATGGTCGGGAAAGAACCGGCACCATCGCGGCCATCGACGAGATAGACGAGGAATTCAAAGTTGTTCCATTTATATATGAAGCTCTGGAACAGTTCGAGCTCGCCGAGCGACCCGCTACCTCCATCCAGGCGACGAAATGGCGGCATGAAAATGGTCCATTTGAGGCTATCGGGCCAGGTTCTAGCTTTGGAGTTAGGCTCATTAGCTTGTGTCGATGCAAAGCCTGCAGCGCTGTAGCCTTGGAGGTTGGCATTGTATTCTGGAACTATGGTGATGGGCACACCGGGATATGCGTTCTGGATGGAGTCGGCAATGACTGCATCGGTGTTAACGCGGGCACCACTAGAATGACGGAAAAAGGCCTCTGCAACGCTAGGAGTCCTGGATGAACCCTCTTGCGTGTTTGAGAGAGATGCCATGTTTGAATGTCGGTGCGAAAGCAGTGGTGTGCAGATGCGGTGTGTAGAGCCTGAGTAGATGGTATTGATATGGTCATGTTTGAGGTTCCAAGAAAGTACGGGGATGGGGTAGCGCGCCGACAAAGCACAATCAACCTGTGATCTCATTGCAGCCTAGCCGTGCTAGCTTACAAGCCCCTCGGCCCCTTGGCCTTTTCGGGCGGGGGTTTGGATTCCATTGGGTACCGTATTGACTTGGGTTAAGCCCGAAACAAAGACACTTTTTTTAGCATCGTGGGGCCGAACAAGACCAAGAGTGTTGATCTTTAGCCTCGTAAGGGGTCTTACGGTCAGCTCAGACTGTCTGAGAGCAAAGTCGAACCCTCTTCCCGTGCAGCTTCTTTGCCTAGATTGGCCTCGATCAGCCTGTCGAGCCACAGCCAGGGCCTCCCTGGGTCTTTGATAAAATTCCTCCATAAGTGTTGCTGGAGCTTCAATTTATTTATCATCATGTCGACCATCACCTCAAATTGTCCAGTGGCTCTTTCGCCTCGACTTAGCAGGGTCTGGAGAAGTTGCATTGCAGCGAAGATAACATAGAGGACATTCCTATTGATGTCCATGAGGTGCAGGCCTATCTGTGACAACGTCCACAGCTCAACCAGACGCACAGGATGGACTTCATCCCTGTACAGAAGTGGGTGAACTTTCCGCACCAGAATAGAGCATTGAATAAAGGCATTTTCAAAGCTTTCAATTTGGAGGAGCCCCACAAGCATTTGCTTACGTAGCTGGGGCCATGGATAATGGTGGATTTGGAAGCTGTTGGAGCGGGCCAAGTCGGACATTGAGGCTCTAAGGCTGTCCACGTGTTTGCCTTCATCTCCGACTTGGACCTGACGCAAACATTGTTGGGCTGATTCTCGAAGCTGTGTTATGCTGTCTTGTGTTGTATGATCAAGCTCCGCCATGGCCGATGTTGGGCATTCCCGCCCATGGAAAGCTCCTCGCTCACGCAGACAGAAGGGACAGCGGCACTGGAAATGGTAACGGGCTTTCAACTCGCGCTGTCGTTGAGGGGTAGGATTCGTAGGATCAATGTATGCAATAGTCACTTGCTCGTGTGGGGCAACGGGGCGCAGACTTATGATGGTCAAGGCGCCGTAAGAAGAGGGCGTCAGGGCGGCAGAGGGCGGTGCTATATCAAAGCGGACAAAGGCATTCGGGTCACAGGAATGGTTGAGGAGGGCTGCCTGAGGGTCGAGTGCAAGTCCAATGGGTTCCAGGAGGGGAGTGATCATGGTGAAGCTATTGCATGCGACCTGTGATATCTGAGTGCGACGTCGAGAAAGTGGAGCAGGATCGACTTACGCGACAGACAAACAAGACAAGCTTGTCAAGGGAGAGATCAGTTGCGGAGTCGCTTCTCAGCTTTTGGGCGATGAGGCAAAAGTCGTTCCAGGTCTGTCCACCAATTGCCCGCACTTGGCTGTAATGGTGTTCCATGGCTTCAAAACTGTCCCAGCTCTCTTTCGTCAACAGGTGAGATTCGTGGCGTCGTAAGAGACGCAGCAGTGCTCGATTGGTGGTTGGCAAGACGCTTGGTTGCGAGGCATAGACCCTGCACTCGTGTTTGTGGTATTCATCCCAGGCTTTTCTTTGGCACAGCTGAGCAAACCCTGAGAGTCAGCATTTCTCCGTCAGAGTTGCTATGGGCATGATTACCTGGCCACAGTATCGGACGGTCTTGCAGGCCTTGCACCTGACCAATTTCAGGATTGTATCTTGACCGGCAAATGTAGTCTGGTCATACGGAGACCGGTAGCAGTAGTCGCAGTATCTGCTGATGTTGGCAACGTCAAGTATGAGAACCAAAGGTTGGGGGATTTGCAGAATTTGGCATCCGGCATCGAGATGAGTTGAAGCAAAGGTGCCACGTCCACAGCCTGGGATTTCCTTGACGTAGACACGAGAGTCTTGAGGGAGTTGTAATGGACTCATGGTGACGTTGGATTCAAAATGTACAATGCTTGCATGGGAACAGCCATCCGAGCCTCGTGAAACCAGCCTTGGCCTAGCCTAGCCTGGCGGTTGGACCTTATCTTACCACAAAACCCTTGATGATCGTGATGGAGGTGGTTGGAATGAGTCTGTCTATGTTGGAAAGGGATCGCCTAGCTGGTCCCAGCTAACAATAGGAGTAAAATATATGGTAGAAGTATGTACCTATATCTCCTCAGTCAAGTTGTTCGTCGAGATACAACCTCCACCTCCTATTTTCTAGGGCGCTCGCCGCCGTTTAGGTGGTGGAGGGAAAGTTGGAAACCCCGCACCCTGGCCGAGGGGGCCGATGGGCCCAAGTGACACCAAAATAGCCCCGAGCGTAGGGAGCCCTGAGGGGTCTCGGGGTGTAAGTAGTAGCCTAGATGGAGGTGATTGGAGGCGTAAACCTAGCTGCGTGCGGTCAAAGAGGTACCTACCTGTAGATATGACTCAATGTCAGTCATTGCATCATCTGAAGTGAAAAAATTTATCTTATCGCGCAGGAACCAGCCCCGGTTGCTCCTTCCTCATTCTAACCATTACCACTCAATTACCACTCAATACGCGGCGGTCGTGAGGAAAGTGCGACGGTTGAGATTTCACTCGTATTGATTTCTTCTTCCTCGATTTCTCAATTTCTTCTTGTATTTCACACCTTCAAAACCTCACTGTCATCCTCACCCTCACCCTCACACACTCGTCCTACGGGCGTCCCTCCTCCACCATGGCTCTTCGCTCTCGCCCAACGAGGGTTCTGACTCACCTCTTACCTCGTACCAAATGCTCCTCTCTTCTCCCATCAGTTCCATTCGCCAGGCGACCTTATGCGGCCACTGCCACTGCTGTCCCAACCTCGTCCTCTATCCCTGTACAGAATGCTACCCAGATCAAACGAGACGCATCTTTGCCAAACCCTGATCCTTCAGAAGACTCCCCAACCGCCACCTTCCTCCATCAAACCACGCCCTATATGGTCCCCACCTACGTTCGCCCACCTCCAATGATAGTACGAGGTCAAGGCTGTCTCTTGTACGACAACGAGAACCGCGAATATCTTGATTTCACCGCTGGTATTGCCGTCGTGTCTCTCGGCCATTCAGATCCCGGCGTCGCACGGATCCTCGCACAGCAGTCGCAGCAGCTCATCCACGCCTCCAATCTCTATCACAATCCCTGGACCCCCACCCTCTCCAAGCTCCTCATCGAAGAAACCCAGAAGCAGTCGCCTGGTTCTGAACTTAGTCAAGTCTTCGTCTCAAACTCGGGTTCTGAAGCCAATGAAGCCGCCATCAAATTCGCGCGAAAAGTCACCTACGCAAAAGATGCCCACACAACCCAGCGAGACATTGTATCCTTCCACAACTCTTTCCATGGTCGAACCTATGGATCTCTGTCTGCCACTCCGAACAAAAAGTACCAGCCCCCCTTTGGCCCCATGCTGCCCGGCTTTCGCTATGGCACCTTCAACGACGTCTCTGCTGTTCAGAGTTTGATCGATCAGAACACTGCGGGCGTCATCGTCGAACCCATTCAAGGCGAAGGTGGCGTCAACGTGGCCAGCACTGAATTCCTGCGCGCACTTCGACAAAGGTGTGATGAAGTCGGCGCCATTCTCATCTTTGATGAGATCCAGTGCGGTCTATCACGCTCCGGCCAACTCTGGGCCCATACTGCCTCGGGTGTCCATCCTGATATTCTGACCACGGCCAAAGCCCTTGGAAATGGCGTTCCAATCGGTGCAACCTTGGTCTCGGGCCGCACCGTCACTCCCTTTATCAAAACTGGTGACCACGGTACCACCTTTGGTGGCAATCCTCTCGCTTCTCGCGTCGCCCATCACGTTTTTCAGCGTCTGGCTGACCCGACCATACAAGATCAAGTCAAAGCCAAGTCATCCTTGTTCTTTGATGCATTCAAATTTATGAAGCACGCCTTTCCCACCGTCCTGTCAGAAGTCCGTGGCCGAGGACTTATCATTGGTTATCAATTAACCGACTCGGCCAAACCCAAAGCAACTGAAGTCATTACTGCGGCAAGAGAGCGAGGCTTGCTCATAATCACTGCTGGCGACGGCGTCCTAAGAATCGTACCACCCCTGACTATCACCGCAGATGAGATTAAAAAGGGCCTAGATATCTTGCAACAGGCACTCGAGGTTGTCTTTGGCCAGTCCGCCAGCCTTCCCCCCACCCCAGGTCAACAGGAGATGGCTGGCCGATGAGACCCAACACCCACCCCGGTCCCTATCTAACCTCCCCCTCGGGAATTTTCATACCGTGCTGCCCTCTGTAGCTGGGGCATGCGGGCTGCTCCCACCTTCCACCCAGCACTCCATCCTCGTCCTCGAGCTGGAAAACCTCCACCTTGAGCGGCCGGCAACATTTGATCATCTCTTTCTCGTTGTCGCTACCAAAGCCCCATTGTGACAGGTCCCCCCCAGGACAAGTTGACAACGCCAACAATAAGTCCTGCTCCGCGAAAAACTCGATGAAGTCTCCTGCCCGCGCCGGCGAAGGGTTCATGAAATACCTGCCTTGATCATCGAGCCCCGTGACCTGAAACAGATTGATCACGTCATGTACGTCGGACTCATTGAGGCCAAAGGGCAACACCGCCCGCGTCAGGTTGGAATGACAGTGGTAGTCATACGACGCCCCGGCGCCAGACAGAAGGGTATTGATATAAGGGTCACATCGTGTCCCCAACAAGTCGTGGCACCGACCACCCGTCTCGTCCACGCCATACCAAGATAGAGAATCACCAATGATAGTCACCAGTGGCCGCATATAAGGCAGATTGGACCAAAGCCGGGCTCCCGTCGTCACGTGAGAAGAATGAAGTTGTTTCGTACGTGATGCCCAGAATCTCTCGCGAGCGTTGTGGGCGTTCCAAATGTTCAAGTCTCCTGTACGACGTCAGAATGTACAGCTCGGGTGGAAAATCAACCAGCTTCACTGCATACCAACCTGGGGCCCCTCTGGAGTGCTGATACGGATGATACTCTTCGCCGGCGCCTGCCAAGCACGCCCCGACCGGATTGGAAGCGTAAAGGAATCGATCAGCTGCCTTGGGCTCGCTTGTATAGACTTATACAATTCTTCGTTGGCCTTGAGCGGAGAACCAGCAGTCGCCAGATAGGCTGGGTAGGGTGGCGGCAATGGTTTCCGGGCACGAAGCCTCTCTGCGTCGCTTTGTCGGCCTGTCATGCCTCAGCTACTTCTCGAGATTTGTGCAGAGGTGCGCCGACAATCCTTTGGTATCTTTTTACAAAAATCAGCCAACCCAACGTATTGAAGGAATAGGTCAAGATTAGAGAACCAAGCAAGCCTTTTCATTAATGTCGCATTGAAAAGGTCCCAAAACCGCTCCCACGCTTGGGACTTAGCGGGCCGCACATCTCCACCCACGGAAACTCTCGCCACTCGTTGCCATGTACAGTACTTAGGTATGGAACTTACGAGTACTCCGTAGGTTATCAAGACTACCCGACTTTGCCCCTTTGCTTGAACAAGATAGAAGTCAACAGACCCCAAAACCTTCACAAACTCAACGACTGGCGTTTGATTGGAACGATGTAATCCCATTCTGTCGAGTGGGCACTCTGGCCATGGGCGTGCTGTGCAGGTCTAGTAAGGTTCGTGGAAAAATAGAGGAGATTGAGTCTGAGCAAGCGAATTTCAAAACAGGTTGATGAATATCAGAATGCTCACGCTCCTGACTCGCTATTGCCGTACGAAACAAGCTCAATCAAGTATCCATCAGGATCCTGCACAAAAGGAATCTGTTGGACCATATCCCATAACCCAATGTTGCGACCTTGTTTGGGATCCTCGGCGCCGAGAGCGGCGACGATAACCTCTTGATTTATTCGAGATCCCATGTCCTTGACGACTTTTAGGCCTTGGGATCTGAGATATTCCATGGCCTTATCCATGTCAGGAACTGTAAAACATAACTTGATGAATCCAATCCCTGGGTTTGCCTGGGCATTGGTGATGAGACCATGTGAATCCTGGACGGAGATTACTGGTTGATTAGCCGTTTTCTTAATACCCTTGAAGGTTACAGCGATTTTTGCCATGTTGATCACATCAGCCAAAGCATACCTAACTTACTTTGTTCTGAACAAGTTCCAAGAGGCCCTCCCTAGCAAACATGGCTGGATCGCCTTCGGCTGGATAAGCAAGGAGTGCAATGTTGACCGTCTCAAAGTCCATCCGCGCGAGTTCCTTCATACCCAGTATCTTGGTATAAAATGCAAGTGATGCTTCCATGCTCGAGACGCGAAGGCCGATTTGGTTGAATTTCCAGCCATGGGTTGCTGCCAGGCTGGGCGACATGATTACAAGAAGTGGTGCTTGAGTGGTGGGCACAGGTCTAATGGTCAACTATGAATTGATTACTTCAAGCCAGAATATGGACGGATGCTTGCTACCTATACACGACACACCCAAAGGGACCGACTCTGGAGTCAATCCACCGATGGGCCGGTGGAAAGGTGTTTCCCCCGTCCTTACCCCCGATCACCGCAGCGTCTCCACTTCAATCGCATACCGAGCGTGACCGAGGTAACACATATTCTTAGTCAAGGTTCACCACTTCTTGATGACTGGTAGGCATTAACCAACAACGATCCAGCCTTGCTGCTATCTGAATTTGACCAGATTATGACATTTACAGGTGGTCAAATCTTTCGGAGAATGACGACAAAGTTCTTACAAACGACAGGTGGGTTAATGTTCCACCACGTGAGGGTCTCACGAGCGGAATTCCCTCCTTACATGATTTCCAGATTATGGCATCATGGTCTACGTACGTGCGCCCTTTCTTTGTACCAGGTCACCATGACATGCGTAATGTACTAGCGATGCGAGGTCTCTACTGGGCCAGATATCCACCATCGACAACGACGCCAGAGCCAGTCACCCACCCAGCCCCTTCGCCGGCCAAGAAAACGGCGACTCGTGCAATGTCTGCTGGCTTGCCCGTCCTGCCCCAAGGATGCAGCGTATTCAGCGCTTGGTGTACGTTCTCCGTGCCCATCTTTGCGTACATGCCCTCAAGCAAATGGGTGTCAGTGAAACCTGGCTGAATGGCATTGATATGGATGCCGTCACGTGCATACTCCAGCGCCGTGGCACGTGTGAGCTGCAGAACCGCCCCCTTGGAGGTGCAGTAAGAGGAAGCACCCGGGTAACCAGCGCTTGAAAAGATCGAGGCCAAGTTTATAACCCAACCGCGATCTGGCAGTGATGGGTTAAGAGGCTTCTGGGAGAGAAACTGGGTAACAGCGTGTTTAGTGCCAAGCCAGACGCCGCGGACGTTAATGGCGAGGCTTCTATCGAGCACTTTCACGTCGGTCTCATGGATGCGCTGAGGGACGCCATTGAACCCTTCTCGGCTTGTTTCCGCGGAGATGCCTGTGGGTGATAAGAGTGGTTAGCATCGACACGAAGAAGGAATACATGTCGGCACATGGGGCGTGGCGAGGTGTCGTATCCTCCTCTGCTTGAGTAACAGAGACCATTGGCACGCAGCAGATCTCCAATCGGCCCAGCAGGAGCAAATTTAGCAGTGATCTTGCCACCCCGTCAAGATTTGGCTGAATCCCTAAGGGCATGGGATAGATTGTCTTGGCTCCGCTCAGGACAAAACGACGGGAATTTCGAGAATGGCATTGGCATAGAGCTGGAAGCCAGGCAACTCACCGGCATTGTTGACCATGATATCCAATCTGCCAAAGGTGTCGACGGTGAAAGCTATAGCGTTCTTGACACTACTCTCGTCCGTAACATCGCACTTGACATAAGCTGCTCGCTTGCCTCGTCCCTGGGTGTTTCCTTTCGGATCTGACGAAGCTGGCCACCTGTTATTGACGAGCTCAACCGTCGGGGTCTTATGGTCAAGCTCTGTCTGGGTAGCTTCGACGGTTGGTGCAGAGGCTGGAACCGGGGTGAGATCGGCGGAAACAACGTAGGCACCGGCAGCAGCGTACGCCAAAGCAATAGCACGGCCAAGGCCTGTGCTAGCGCCTGTGATCAATGCGACCTTGTTTTCAAGAGATGCAATGTTGCCGATCGGGGAATCGGATGCGGGAAAGACGGGGACATTGGCGGATTGTTGGGCCGTCATTGTTGGGTAGATTATACTGGTGTCAACAAAGGTGGAAACCGAGGTCTTTGAGATTCGAATCGAGAAGTGCTGGTCTGTAGCACCCGTGTACGTTAGACTCCTGGATAGAGTTGAAACTGGTGGTGGGATCACATGGTTATATATACCCAAGGTTTATTTTGGGCGTCCAGCTACAGATCATGCCGAGGATCAATAACAAGACTGTCGCCTGCCTGACTCGAGATCTTTTGCATAACTCGACATTGTTCTGAGGATGGTGGCTGACCCAGCAATTTGGCACCTATCGGACAGACCGCGTGCGGGGATTTTCTGGGGCGGGCGGAGATGGCCTTATTGATCATGTCACGCTATGGCGCTTGGCTGGACGTGTACAACAAAATACTCGACGCCTGATCAGGGGCCACAAAGTGTCAACCTCGTCCGTGTCCCCAGTGCTAGACTCCAAAGCCGTGCCAGAGATGTAATACTTGATTCTCGGAAAGACATGGACGGCACAAAGAGTGTTGGGGCACTCCCGACGCTTGATGCCAACCTTGAATTAGAATTGACGCCGAGAACTCCATATGCATGCAATCAGTTCTCCCATCGAAATGGCAACATGCGTGGAGCCTAGACGGACCACGGTGTCTGAGGACGGTGGAAAACGTTTCATAATTATCAGGCAGGCAGTGGAGTGCTCGGCGCGGGCTTGCTCTGCTCAGCCAGTTTGAACGCTTGCTCCAGACTTAATTCGTCATCACTGTCATCGGATAAGTCATCCAGGATTTTATCGATGGTGGCAGCCCTTTCCAGGGCGGAAGCTGCGGCGGCGGCAGCCACGTCGGAGGTCTGATGAGCAAATGCGACGCGCTTCGGCGAGGTCATGGAGGTCTGGCTAAATTGGGCTCGAAGTGGGGATGTTTGTGAAGAGAAGAATTGGGAAGAAGAATCTTGGGACGAGCGGGTGGGAGGGTAGTGACCAGAATTGCTGGGGCTTGCCATGAATAGCAGTGTTTCTACGGCATCTGCCTCTAGAACAGCATTCTGGCTCGGCGTTCGTTGATTTGGCATTGGGCGATCTGGGTGTAGGGGGCGTGGCTGGTGATGAGAGGGGTGTGGCTTCTGGTACGACGCGTTAGGGGTGGGACGTCGACGTGAACTAGGCAGAATGTCGGCTGGAGGAGCTAGAGCGCGGCGTGGAGAAGCGGATGAGTGGGTTGGGCTGGCAGTGGAAGGGCGGTTGTCAACAGCAAGGGTACTTTCAGATGAGTCGCTCTCGCTGGAAGCGCGATGGTACTTCCGGGCCATGACAGTCCGAGGTGACAGTAGAGAGGATTCGGTGGGTTGGTGAAAGGCAGAGACGACTGAGCGAGGAGACTGCGAGGCCAACGACTCGACCTCGTCAAAGTTTCGAGACTGCCAACCATTTTGGACTTTGAGCATGGCATACTTGAGCTTGGTACGTAGCTGCTGAGAAATCTTGACACGGTCAGCTTGAAACGCGTGAGATGAAGGAATAGCGGTACGTACTTCTTGAACATTGCCAGCACTACTTCCGTCTGAGACCATACTAGAGGTGCGAGAATGCACGGCGGCGGCGGAGGAGGAATTGATCACATCCGCCAACCCATTGACACTCGACCTTTTGACGTCCCCGGTCGCGGTCCGTTTGGAGCCTGATAAAGCAGATGGGTCAGGACTCTGGGAGGCGGAGCCAGGCCCTTGATCCAAAGCCACCTCCTTCTTAATGCCATCAACGGTGCTAGGCTTCTTCAACCAGCGCTCTGGGTGAGCCAGGTCCTGGGTGTCGAGCGAACTCGAAATGGCCGACGTGGGAGGGGTTCCAGAGTCGTCATGGGGAACGATGGCATGGGTATGGGAAGATGGGAGGTCATGGGTGGATATTCTCAAGGGCTCAAATGGTGGAGATGCAGAGGGTATAGATGTTGGATCGGGGGAAGGAGTGTTGTGAGGCGGAAGATGGTTCGAGATGGGTGTTTCTGTCAGATTGGGTTGCTGTGGAGCTGACGGCATGGTTGTCGCATGGTGTAAATGGCGTTCAACTGGTGCAGCGATATTGGTCATGCCCCAGAATGCTGACTTGCAAATTTGCAGGTGTGCAGTCGATGGCGAGCAGGCAAGTGTGAGGTAATCGGTGTGGCGAGTAGACAAGTAGACAAGATAAAAGCAGACGTGTCCAAGCAGGTGAGGATAGCAAGGATACAACGTTTGGGAGCACGACGCGTACAGAACGGCGTCGGCGTCTGTCCTGTCAGGTGGATAAGAGACAGTGGTGGCAGCGTGCGTAATAGGGAAAGTGAGTACCTAACTTAGTGGAGGACGAGGCTAAAAACCTGGCAGGCTGTGGCAGGCTCGTGGCTTCTGTGCTTCGGTGCTTCTTTGCTTCTTTGCCTGATACTGGCACCGACACCTGGCAGGCTGAAAGATTAGAATGCCAACTGCCAATAATGAGGGTGGCAGGCGTGGAGAATGGAGACCGATTGACGGATCTTGAGGCCTTGAGGCGTGCACGGCAACCACGGCGTGCTCATACACTAATAAACTACTAGGTACTACTTACTATTTAAGAGGCACCTAATAAACGGGGAGCTGGTGGGGTCTCTGACGCCCATCGGCCCTCGAGACGCGTGCGTGTGATGTCTTTGATGCCTGCGCCGCGTTGCTTTTGGACCATTGAGTAACGCGAACGAGTTGGGTCTCCAAAAGCCAGGAACTCAAGTGGACAATACAAATTCATTGCCATACAGTGAGTTTGACGAGGAATGCAAAGGAGAATGATTGGGAATAGTGAGAGAAATGATGGAGACTAGGAGCAGTCTGTGCAGCTGCTATCGTCTTTGATGATCCTCATTCTACTCATTACAGTACTAGGTAGTACTTGTGGTGCCACAGTTCTTGCTTGGTAAAAGGTGCGTGGCAGCGGCACGCGTGGATATCTTATCTTATTAAGCACTTGGGCGCTGTTCCTAGGCCAGGTGGTTACCAAAGTGGGCGAGTTCCAGGTGACCAGAAGAAAATCATCCTTCTTTTAGGCGTTGTTTGTCGCTCGGAGCACCCCTTCACCGCCCCTCCCACCCTGTGGCCCCTCTAGACTCTAGAGTTCAGCCTTGTAAAATCTCAGTTGGTGGTCATTGTTGCCGATCTTCTTGTGCCCCCGACCACCCCCAAGCTTGACCCTTTTGACATCCAATATATTCCACCAAAGCTTTGACCACACCGCTGTCACGTCTTTCTCGATTCGATTGCAAGTTTTTAATGGGCATCATGAAATAAATGGCCAGGCCGGGAGAGGCTCGATCATGTCACACCAAATGCATCGTACCTATGTACGTTTACTGAGCCTGTCTGGAAACCCTTCTCCAGCAATCCTTCAACACCTCGATCCAGGCAATCTTAAAATCTCAGATCCCAACCAATGGCCGGCCCAAGCTTGGGCAATTCATCCGCTACACTTTGTACATCTTTGTCTCCACGGCCACTGAGACAGATAACTAGACTCTCCTCCTTCTTCATAGTCTTTGCCACCTGCATCGCTCCGTAGATCGCGTGGCTCGACTCCAGTGCGGGGATGATGCCTTCAGTCTCGCTCAACGTTCGGAACCCAATCAGGGCTTCAGCATCGGTGGCATTGATGAAGTGAGCCCGATCGCTGTCCTTCCAGTTAGACAGCTCTGGTCCCACGCCCGGATAGTCGAGCCCAGCCGAAATCGAGTGTGTGTCACTGATCTGCCCGTGTTCGTTCTGAAGTACGTAGGTTCTCACACCGTGGAGCACCCCAATCGAACCACCACCCAAGGTAGCAGAATGCTTTGCCGTGTTGACGCCTTCTCCGCCAGCTTCCACTCCGATCAATTTCACAGACGGATCTGAGCTGAACGGGTAGAACATGCCCACCGCGTTGGACCCTCCACCAACACAGGCAATCACGGCATCCGGCAGTTTCCCTGTCAATTCCTTGAGTTGCTCCTTGGTCTCTTGTCCGATCACGCTCTGGAACGTCCGGACGATGGTAGGGAACGGGTGAGGTCCAATGGCCGATCCAATAATGTAGTGGGTGGTATCAAGATCAACCACCCACGCCCGGAGTGCCTCGTTGACGGCGTCTCGTAGAGTTCTGGATCCTGCCTCCACTGCCACAACCTTTGCACCCAAAAGCTTCATGCGAAACACGTTCAATGCTTGTCTTCGCACATCTTCGGCGCCCATGTAGACCACGCATTCCATGCCGAATTTGGCGCACACTGTCGCTGTCGCCACCCCATGCTGGCCCGCCCCCGTCTCGGCAATAATCCGTTTTTTACCCAGCCTTCGTGCAATCAGAATCTGTCCGAGCGCGTTGTTGATTTTGTGGCTTCCTGTATGGTTCAGATCTTCTCTTTTGAGGTAAATCTGCGCTCCGCCCACTCTTTCCGTCAACCTATCTGCCAGGTGAAGAGACGATGGACGACCCATGTAGGGATAGTAAGACCGGAATTCTTGCCAGAACTGGGGGTCGTTTTTGGCCTTGGAAAATCCCTGTTCGAGCTCGGCCAAGCAGTCCATCAGAGATTCAGGCACATACTGCCCACCAAACTGTCCGAAGCGCGCGGGAATGGCATCTGGGTTGGGAGCAGATCCGTTGGTGTCTGAATTGAGAGCATCTAGTTGATCAGCTAGACCAGGCTCCGCGGGAACGTCAGCATCGGTGATGACTCTGTCTACCTGGACTTGGTGACCATCAAGGCCATTGACCGTGTTTCCATTGGGCTCCTTGGCCGAAGCCATGGTCTCGACGATACCGACCTCTCGCGTGAGTCCGTCAGTCGCATTGAAAGCACCCACACTTCTTCCTGTAATTTGTGAGCAGTATGCTTGCACAGCTGCAGCTCGTTGACCCTTTTCCGCCTTGCCCAATTCGGTGACAATCTGGCTGCCAATCACGACCCCGTCTGCAATCTCGGAGACGCTCAAAAAGTGCTCCCGTGTACTAACGCCAAAGCCGACTGCGGCGGGCACACCACCAGAGTACTGTCTGACTCTCTCGAGCAGTTCTGGCAACTTGGTGTTCAGAGTCCCAGTGGCTCCGGTGACGCCCATGCGAGAGACCACATAGATGAAGGAGTCGGCGATCTTGCAGAGTAGTTTCATCCGTTTGTCTGAGGTGGCGGGCGCAATGAGTGGCACGTACGACAGTCCTTCCTTGGTACAGTTATTTCTGAAGCGCACGGCCTCTTCGGGGGGCAAATCGACCATGATGAAGCCATTGACACCCGCCTCTTTGCAGTCTTTGAGCATGCGATCCTCGCCGTACCGTAGGAGAGGATTGTAGTAGCCCATGAACAGGACAGGCACCCGCAGCCCTCGCTTTCGGGCGTCTCGAACAAATTGAAGGGTATCGGTGACGGTGACACCATTGGCGAGGGCCACAGTATTTGATTTCTGAATGGTGGGCCCGTCTGCGATGGGATCGGTGAATGGGAGGCCAAGTTCAATGACATCTGGAGAGTGTTAATGAGCAGATTCAAAGGGTGAGAGAGTCTATCTTGTCTCACCAACACCACCGGCCTGCAGCCCTAGCATAATGTCCGGGGTTTCCTCCGGAGTAGGATAGCCTGCCGTGAAGTAACCCACCAAGGCAGAACGGCCATCTTTCTTTGCCGCGGCAAAGGCAGATCTTAGGTGGTCGGCCATGACGAGATGAATTCAATAGGGAGAGGAGGAGAGGAGAGTGAACGAGGGAGGTGGAGGCAGCCCAGCTATATGCTTAGAATCAAGAAGTGAGTCACAACTCCAGTCTGTGCAGTTCGAACTGAATAGACTGGGGATGTTTTGATATGGAGTCGCCTTCGTGTAGAGCACCGTCGGGGGAAACAATTTTGGTGGCGGATGGAGGAAAATGTCCCTGGTGCCCTGTCAATGGGAGATCGGTTTGGTTTAGTTGCAGGTGCTGCTGCACGGTACTAGTATTATTCGATCTGACCATTGGATCCACAATTTTCTGGACATTTTACTGGACAGGAAGTGGGAGTCGGGGCTGAAGGGCCTGGAACTCCCTCTCGTCCCTAGGCACTGTACACCTACCTACCCTAGGTGTGCGGGCAGCTTGCCCCGAGGCTGCAGATGCGCCCTGCTTAACGCCATGCTCAACCCTTAAGTAGCATAGTTGACGCCCTGCTTATTACCATGCTTAACTAAACCTTAACCAGTTTACCTTGGGCAACGCCCAGAATCCGAGCATCTAGAGGTGCCTGCCCCTCGGGTGAGGCATCCGCTATTGCCCAGTCTCGGCCCGCCACACATATCATGAAATCAGCCATTAAAGACAGTATTCTTGGTTGTCATGCCCAATAAGAGAATATTCTCGGGTGAACAATGAAACTTGCCCGCGACGCTTCGTTGCTTGCTTCTAATCCAGTCATTTGGATGTCTTTCCTAGGATATCGTAGAGTCTTCTCTACCCTCTGTGCCTGTCTGTCCTTTTTGTCCTTTCAGAGGATATAGACTACGATGTCGGCTAATGCACTAGGACACATCCGCCAGATGAGATAGACATCCTCCAGCCTTGTTAGCAAGAAGGCAATCCACCACTAAACCTGGAAATTGCTACTTGTGACTCATAAAGAATGTACACAGCACCGATTTCGACTGTAGCCTCCGCTGCGGTGTGTACATCATGACTTCAACGACCCGAGTGCCTCCATGCAAAAGAGGCGATGATCTGAACATCCATATCTATCATAATTGGTCGACTGATCGATTCATGTCTTGTGCGTTCTCAAAGAATCCATATCCTGTAAGGTTGGAACATGGACTAATTCGGGCTTGACCACCCCGGTTACCTGACCTTCCCCTTCTGCCATACCGAGCTCAAGGTCGTGTGCCGTCAAGGTCGTCGTTTGACCTTTGGAATCTTCTGCGGTCAACACCTTGGCATTTTTTGACCTCGCCCTTAGTTCTAGGAATTTGCTGACACATGCGGCGACAAGAACCAGTGCTGAGTTGACTATAGGCAGCCACTGGCCAGCATTATTGTTCGATTCGTTGACTGGCCAACCACCAGTCTGTAGAACTAGCTCGTTGATGACAATGTTGGCCAACATCAGTGGTATACACAAAATATCAATCAACAAACCGATAAATAACCAAGGGAGGGAGATCGAGACGATCACAACCTTGGCAGGAGTCCACTTGGAGCGACGGATGAAGCTGAGGACGGCAAAGTAACCCCCGTACCAGCTCTCGACTGATGCCTTGTAGACAATTTTGGTGAACTCCTCTTTATGTCCCGGATGGATGAGGTGTTTCATGACGGCACGTTGGCACAACTGTGAGGGACTGTGCTCGACCCCATCGAGACTGAGGCCGGCATAGGCAGCGAACTGAATTGGCCCGACCAGCGCAACCAACAGGCCCGAGTACCTGTTTTCAAGTACCTGTTCGGGAATGGCGATTGTCTCAGACATATGTCGCATCGGCTTGGAGATGGAGAAGCACTGATAAGTGCAATTGAACTCTCGACTAGCCAGTTGAATAGGATATTCGAGCAATTGACCAAGTGAAGAGTAGCAGGCCGGCTCAGGAGCGGATGGAGGCGTGTCGAACAGGACGGCGCGACCGAAGATCAGCGAGATTCCCACGAGAACCCCCCAGCATATCATTATGACTCTGGCATTCGAGTTGCGAAGAGTGGAGCTCCAATGTATCATGCCGATGTATCCCAATGCGCCAGTGCTCAGCACCGCCCAAGCCGCGGCAATGTCCAAATCGTACACGCCACTCTTGCTTGTGACCAGAGCCATCATGTGAATGGCCGCGCCTCCAGCATACGTCAATGCGCTGACCAGCGCACCGATAATGAGCCATTCGCGGCTGCGGCCGAAGATGGCAAACGCAAGGGTCACATAGTAGAGCAGTCGCGGGAGTAGTCCATACGTTCCAGAGATGGCGTAGACGCAGTTGATCAGAGTGACTGGGTCATCAGGTTCTGGTCTTGGTACTGCGATCGCTGACATTGTTGTTCAAACAGGGTCAGATGGGATACTAATAGGTATGAAGCGGTGACGGCGGTGCCGTTCATCACTCTCGTAGCACCGTGGTCATAACCATTTCGTTGTAAGTGGACATGAAGTTGGTGGAATCAAAGGGTTGTCTCCGGCGTCCCTGGGTCGTTGGCCATCGTGAAGAAGTGGTTGTAGAACTTGGGTCCCATCATTTTTATTACAACTTTACAGGTGGAGCTTGCTCAATTTGGCTCAAGACAACGCGGCCGAGAATCTACCTCAAGGGCAATTTGGGGCCAATAGTGAAGATCGTGGACAGAGGAGACAGGGGTGGGCGTGGGTGGTGTTGTCGCTCAGTGGCAGATCACTCATTCACTGCCTTTAGGCAACCATGAAAGGAGCATCCCGTCTGGTCAAATGTTACATCACGTCTAGGGTCGTTTTACAGACTCAGTGGCTCCGCTCATAGTCGTCCAAATACCATCCATGTTTCCCCCAGCCTACCTTTTAGCACGCCTAGGTGACGAATCACCCTCAGGTAAAGCACGATTTAGCCTTCCACCAGTGGGCAAACCATATCTAGCCCAAGATGGGCGTGGTGCAAAGCAAAGCTCCTTTCTGAGGACTGCTTTGGTGCTCATTATTATTATATCTGGGAAGATTTCGCAGCTTAGAATCCTCTGTTGTCTGATCTTGCCTATGGCAAGTTCCCTCGTCGTCTGCTATGTGCGGTAGATCCGTCCCGCCACAGTCTAGCCTAGTATAATGTCCTTCCATGCTGGAGCCGGGTCAATGGTGTTATCTAACGCCCTGGTTAATATTCGGCCTAACCCCTCCCGATAATAAATCCCGTTTCTCTGAGAAACCAACATGACATTGAAGACTCCATAATCTCGCTGCTCGAGTATCTCTTCCACCTCGTCGGGCAATTCTCCCTCCCATATCAAAAGCTCGTCATCAGAAAAACGGCTAAGTCGTGACATGATCAGGAACTCAAGAGGCGTTCCTATTCGCTTTTCCCAGTCTTGATCCAGATGGATTGTGCCACACCACCACCCCCGCTTGTCTGAAATTCCGGCCCTAATCAACCCTGGGTCCGCCGGCGCTGGGCGCACTGTCGACAATGCACTGGGTCCCGTTAGCCGCTTCCTGAGAGGCGAGATGATGGACTTGTGTATCAAAGATGCAGAACTCAAAACAAAATGAGCAGAAATGGTCCGAAAGTGGAGCAACGGCATGATCTGGCTCATGTTGTGAGATGTCTGGGCTTGTGTACTCGCTGGAGGCGGCATCGGAGGCATGATGCGTTCCAGCCATTGTTGGGGAAAGGAATGGATGCCGATTTGCTGATCAGCATGCCACTGGATCCAAGATCTTGCCGGTTCGGTAAATTTCCACTGGATCTCGCCGATCCAGCCCGACCATGACCAGCTTGGAAACCCGTCGCGTCGAAAAAGCCTTTTGCTCGACTCCCAGATCAACGACGAATCCAGCATGGTTTCCAAGGCGCCGTAGTAGATGCTCGCTCCAATGCGCTTCTCCAGCACTAGACCCACTCCCTCGAAGGCGTTGAGGATGTCTGCTCGGTTGGTCAGTTCTCTGCGGGTGTAGAGTTCAATTGCAGAGGTGAATTGGACGAATGGCTTCTCCCGGAATATCCTTGTGGGCATGTCAATCGAGTCCAGCGACCAGCCATTCTGCATCGGCATCTCCATGTCCTCACAAAAAGTGGTTTTACGACATTGGTAGTATATTCGGCCATTGACGAAGAGGAGGCAGCGTCGAGAAAGCATACGTTCCTGAAAGGTCCACGCCCTCGAGTCCCACTGCGAGGTCGAGATGTAGTCTAGAGTTTGTCAGCATTGATTGTAGGGTTGAGAGGCATCGTCGTATGCAGCCCAACGTACCTTCTGCGAGGTGAGACATCATCAGCCTGAAGTTACCTGGCTCGATACGCTCAATCTCTTGATGAAACTTTCGAGACTCTTTTCTGACCCCAGGAAGCCCAGCATTTGCATCCTTTCCAGAGCCCGCCACGACGGTCAGAGCCGCTTTAGCATAAACCCAATCATCATGGTACTGGAAGCCTTCGTCGTGCAACAGCGCCAAACTGTCAGTCCACAGATATCTCTCTCCAAGCATTCTCGTCAGCTGTATCGTATCTTTGATCGTTTTGGGTAGTTTTTCCTTGTCCAGTGCCCCAGGCTTAGACAATGTGGGTAGGTTCTCGCTCGTAGTAAAAAGTTGATTGAAGTTCTTGCCCCACAGATAACTCAATGCAACGTATCTCGAGTTTCTTGGTGCTTCAACAATATTCATAGTGTGGACATCAATGGCGCGGAAGACGTCCTTGGGCACTCCAAGAAGATCAGGGTGAACGAGCGAGTCCTCACACTCGGATCCGTGAGTGGACTCGCAATCGTGTAACCACTGTCGAAGTTGTTGAACATCGAGCAGATCTGGAGAAGATATTTGTCGGCCAAACCACGGCCTCTGGGGGGCGTCGTCGGCCAAAAGAACAATGTAACCATCTTTAAACGCCTGTGGCTCGCTGTAGATCAGGATCCTTCTCGTCCTTGGCCTGTATCGATGCTCAGCAGGCCGATCAGGATCGGGCCCGAGATCTTCTTGCCCATCAACGACCCATCTGGCATAGACAACCGGATCATCGTCAGCAACGAGGCTGGGAGTTCGCTGGTCTGAGGGTCGATCGGCGACTTCTAGGACCAGTCGACAAAATGGGCAGTGTGTCCTATGTTGGATTTGAGACAAACGCCCTAAGTATCGTGTTCTCTTAGCTATGGCATACTCGTCGTCACCCTCTTGGACACAGAAGGATTGGACCCTGAGATCCAGGCGTGAGCATATCTCGCAGGGGATAGCAGGTTCGGGCTCCGACGGACCATCCTGGTTCCCAGAGCAGATCGTCAACGGGTATATCTTGGACAGCGATCTGACAGAGTCATGGCTAACTACTTACAAGAGCTTTCACCCAACTTGAGGGTAATCTTCCCAGGTGTCGGATCCGTTTGGTCAGGTGCAAGAGAGCAGCGCTGTGGGAACCCTCGGTAGGTTCAGGCGTCGACATCTGCGTGCATGTCGTGGTCAAGGGGAGGGGAGTCTTAATTGCGGTGGTGCAACAATCGGCATAGGATCCGAACAAGAGAGATGGGAAGGAGATAAATTAAAGATCTGCCACGACAAGGTGATGATACAGATGGAGTTTAGAACGTGGACCGAGTTGGCGTGGGACAGACGCCTGGCGGCCTCGTGGAAATGAAAGGCGACCAAGGGCGGTGCAACCGGTCAACGAGTTCCTATCATGGTTTTCGTGGCGGTGCCTCCTCGATGGCTGGACCTCTCGACGTTCCTCTCCATCAGCAGAGAAACATGATTGGAAATATCAAGTACTTTCTATGGATGGACGCCTCGCAAAAAGGTTCTCATTTGTGCCTATGGGCAGATCACAGTGGGGCAGCCCATAGTTAAAGCCAAGGTCCCTAAGGCGCAGACAGCCTGCGCTTCGGCCCTTCGAGCCTCGTCCCCTCACCGAACCATGGCGTGGAGAATGCTGCGGCACTGGCAAGACACTTTTATCTGAGAGTTAGCTGTCGAGCCACAACAGAATTGACACGACATACGTAAATTGTCGACGTGAAGCCTCCCTCAGAGATTCAATAGGGTCTATTACTGGCATGCCACGTGTACGCGGTCGAGGAGCCGACCAGGTCTGCGGCCACCTCATGATGAAACCTAGGTTAATGTAGGGATGCATGGAGCGGTGGCATCGTGGCTACCTTAGGTACTACTAAGTACTGCAGCACATACTCCGTAAAGGAGGATGGCGCAACCAACTCCTCATGCTGTGTCTGTAAGGTATCACAGTAAGTACAATCGTCGCGGGGCAGCTCGGGCCCCGCGGCCCCTTGGCCACCATCGACAGTTCCAGGCACCCAGGTTCAGGCATCGACTTTGATCAAAAGGAATTACGTCACTGCCCCTCCATAGCGATTGTCCGACTGCCAAGGACGTCTCCCTAGGCATCACTTATGGCCAGGCCTCGGTGTGAATCACTCATACCATTCGACTCGACGTTTTGCAGTGAAATATTCTGATTGCGCTCGCAATTGCTCAAAACTAGATTCCTTCAAGCAAGACCGAATTGTTTCCTTTGCCCTTTCAATTTTTGTCCCAACTTGTTTCACAATACACTTCCTCAGACTTCGTCATCGACTGACCTGCTCCAAGGTTTCATCACTCCAGTCGCCTGCCACTTCTCCTTCCTCAATAGCAAGATTACAAAACTTCGGTTCATTCCTTGCCGTCAAAATGCCTCTCTACAATGTAAGCCCATGAGAGCTAGCGCGTCATCCAACCGCTAATGTCGTCGTCAAGGTCACTCTGAAAGAGGATGCCGCTCCCGATAAGCTCTCAGAGGCCAAGCAAAAGGCCGTGTCTGATGGTGGTGTGATCAAACATGAATTCACTCTGATCAAAGGCTTCACGTTCGTCTCCGCTGATTCCCAGCTCGTCTCTATCCGTGCCAGATAACTGACCTTCTTCTTTTCCAGTGTCGAGTTCCCCGAGGACAAGGTGGGCGTCTTACAGACCAACGATCATATCCACGTCGAGCAAGACCAGGAAGTCAAGACACAGTAGACAACGAGATGGACTTGTCAATTTTGGGATGTCAAAAGAATCATATCTCATGTTTGGTGAATCGGCAACTCTACCAAAAGTGCGATTCATCGGACAGTGCGATAAGGGCGCTCCTTTGAAAGCACATTGACACTGGGTTGCAACGCAACAACCCATCCTTGGTCTCATGCGAGTTACCGTTCCTGTGGCATCTTGATGGCGAGAGAGCCCATCTCCTGCATATTCTCGGCGCCAGGGATAACGGCATATTCACACAAGAGAGTGTCTACAGATGTCATAAATCTTCTAATGAATATGATACCATTCCGTTGTACACTTTTCCCAGTCAAGAGGCAGGGGGCCGACATTTATGGTGTTGTATAATGCGTCTTTTTCTGTTTCATCTCGCTTGCTCAATATCGGAAGGACAGCATCCTTGTTGTCTCTAGAAGTCTGTCGTCCTCCCATTGTAACTCCACTCGCCGCTGGCACCCCATCTTAGAGGCTCATTCTTTGGTCCCCCAACCTCGCCTGTCTTGGGATTGACATCACCCTCAAACTCGGGTTTTGCACCTCTCCTCACGTCGGCGTGCAACTCGTCGCCATTGCCACGAGCTTCGATCATCTTCTGGAATTCGTCACGGAGTGCCTGCTCTGAAGGCCCGGTAGATGTTCCCATCTCGTTCACACTGTCGTTGACACTTTGCTGCGCACTGTCCACTTCAGGTGGTGTCGAATGAGGGGACTGGTTGATACGCGGTGGAGTGCGAGGGGTGGAAAAGGCACCAGTCGACTGGCGTTGAAGGGCTTCGAAGATTTCTTGGTCTTCTTTGGGTAGACGTGGCGGCGAGGGACCAGTCCCGAACACTGAAGGGAATACAGGTGAGCTGGACGATGCCTGTTTCTTCGAGTCGTCTCTCAAGACTGCTGATGTGCAGAGTAGGCGGCAAGTAGATCGATTGCGGTTACGGGAGAAGAGGTGGGCACGCGGTGCCGCGTTAAAGACACGAGCGCTCATCGAAGCAGACGCCATGGACAAAATGAGAAAAGAGCCCGATAGCTGGAATTTGTAGAATTGCTCCAGAGTCGTTCTTGTGAGATGGAAGAATTAGAGGAGCAAATCGGGAACTGGAGCAAAGCCCAAGATGCAACCGACATTTCATACTTCCACTTCTTCATCCGCTCTGAACTCCACCTTTTCCTTTCTTCTCTACTCCGTACAGGCGGCGGACCTTGCGTCATGTGACTCTATCACGTGCCAACAATTAATACCAGCCCAGCCCAGCCCTGGGAGCAACAGCAGTGGCATGCAGTAGTCATTCCTGTTATTACTGGTTCATGTGAACTACCATGGTCATCACCTTCATCCTACGCGTCCAATGTCGTTGAACCCCATGCTCATGAGTAGTTTCGTCCCAATCCAAACCCCAACCTTGATCTCCACGCCTGGAAGTTACACGACCTTAATCTCATCTCAGCGTGGCAATTAGTTTGCGAGACGATGTATGGGGGAAAACGGCAAGTCAATGGTGTCTGTAGTCTTTTGAATCGCTCCCATATCAAAGTCTCGTCACCTGGGCAGGATCCAAACAGCCCTCTACCTTACTGCCGAAGAAAATCATGTGTAGCCTGGCGAAAAGTTAGCATCACTCTTCAAATCATGGTCCAATGCTCACTTCTCATGGCGTCGCTGTAGCCAGTGCCACCTTTGAGATCCATCTCGAAGCTCTCGGCAACGTCAATCACACGACGAATGTGTGCCATGCTCAATGACTTGTCCTCGTGGATCGCCAATGCATGGGCCGCCCGCACTAGATTCTTGATCTGTCTGCCATTCACCTCTCGCCTTGATAAGTCGTTGAGATCGGTTTCGGTGATAGTTGATACTTTGACGCCTTCTTGTTCTTTGACACGGTCGATAAAGAGCTTCCACACGGTGCGTTTGGCTTTGGTGGTCAAGTTCTGGAACCGAAGCGAAAGGTGGATTCGAGAGACAAAGGCCGAGTCAAAGGTTTCCACCCGATTTGTGGTTAAGAACAGAATACCCTGGAAGTACTCGAGCAGTCGAAGGAAGATACTAACCAATGCGTTGCGGTGGATGTCGTGAATCGATCGTTGCTCGAGGAAGACATCTGCCTCATCGAGAAGGAGGATCGCTCCCCAGCTATGGGCAATGTCCAGAATGTTCTGCAGCTCTTTCTCAAGCTTGCTAGGATCGGTGCCCAGATCACCGGCGCTAACCATGTACAACGGGCATCTCAACAGGTCAGCAATACCCTCGGCAGTCAGTGTCTTGCCAGTTCCGGGTGGGCCATGAAGGACGGCGACTAAGCCACGGCCTTTGCCCGAGATGATGTCGTCAATATTGCGGTGTGCATGGAACGTGTGGCTGGACACCAATGCCTTGACAATGGATTTCTGACTGTCAGGTAAGACCAGGCTGTCAAATGCTTGATCGTTGAAGACCACATCGGAGATTCCTGACACGGTGAACTCGAGCCAGAGCTTCTCGCCAAAGGCAAAACCGAGGACGACGGGACTCGCGATCAACAGCTCTTCCTCGGTGAAATGGTGGCTGCCTTGTCGCTGATCTGCCAGAGGGTTCCCATCCTGGTCAACGTCGTCTTTTGAGTTGACCAAGATGATGGCGGTCTGGCCGTTGGGCAGCTTGACAGCCCTATACCGTTTCTTTTCCTGGACGGTGTCCTCCGAGGGAGTATTCTGGGCATGACCGCCATTATCAGAGCTGCTATCATTGCCACATCCACAGTCCTCTTCCGCTTCTTCTTCGCCAGGGTCGCCGTCTTTTGGCTTCACGTTACTGACCGAGTAGTTGGGATTGATCCGACGGTGGATTGCAGGATCAACCATGATGCGGCCGTCAATGTTGATCTTCAGAACCTGTTTCTTGCGCTTGGTGTATGCCATGCCGTTGTGGTACTTGTAGCTCATGCCCTGGAGCTGCACAAACTTTTTCCCGCGCTCAATGAGATCTTCGCGCAGCTTGTCAGGGTTTTTGTGGTATTGAAGAGGATAACATTCCAAGGAGGAAATCTTGCGAACGCCTTGAAAAGATGCTACCTCGGCCTGGATGATTCCCAGTCCAAACACTTTGCCGTCATACTCGAGGTATTTGCCCTCGATATTGTACCAAGAGCCACGCATGAAACTGGATTCTTTGGTGGAGAAGTCCATTCTGAAAGCACGGCCTTCTTCGTTGTCACCGTAGGTTGAAGTGTAGGCGATCTCGTTTGGTTTGAAGAGGGCCCACAACAGATCGTAGGTAATCTGGTTATTTTCCAACATGGGATAGAGAGTTTTCTTGGTTTCAGCAAAGTCTTTATCGAGCCATCTGACCATGACCTTCAGGTGCTTGGCCTTTGTTATCATTTCTTTTCTCTCTTTGCGTTTCCTGCCGATTGAGTCGTTGTTGAGAGAGTCGACATAGGTTCTCATTTCCTCGAGGTAGAGAAAGAGCATGTTGGGGTCCATGTGAACGGTCTCGCCGACCAGGCTGACCCCTTTGACGCCAGCCATGATATGGCGCAAGGATTCTTTCAAGGGAGCAGACTTGATATCCACGATAGTGCATTGGTATTTTTGCTCCCAGTCAAACCTTCGCCGAACTGTGAAGATGTACTGGTCCCAGACGGCCTCGTCTTGGCTCTTTACGGTTTCGGTCAGTTTGAAGTTATGGATGGACTGGTCCCAGAGTTGATCGACACGCTTGTACGCGACCTTGGATGCTCGCTTTCCGGGCTTGACTTTGGGTGGCTTGACGTCAGAGAGTAACGGGCGTTCGACCTGGTCGATGCGTCGACGGCCAGGGGGGTGGATATGGTCGATGTTGATGGGAGGAGGAATGATACCTCTAGATGCGGCATAACCTGGCTGTCTGAACCCAGAAGCAAAATTGAGATCATGAAGTTGGTTCTTCATGTTGCGCAGTCTGACCGAATTTGGATCTTCTTCGTACTCGATCGAAGAAGAGGAGTCGTCGTTGTTGTCAAGCTGGGCCCTCCGTAGAGCCTTCTTCTTGGCCCTGGCCTTTACGGCCTTCACTTTGGCTCGAACGCGGTCATCCGAATCATCAGTGCTGTCGTCAGATGCCTCGTTTTCGAGGGCAGCAATCTTTTTCTTTCTAATCTTACTCTCCTTCTTGAGCTGCTTAGTCTTTGCCTTTAGTTCGGCCTTTGATTTCTTGGCGGCCTTGAGTTTCTTCTTGAGGGCCGCTGGGTCAATGGAGGAATCACTGTCGGATGAAGACGAGGACGAGGAACTAGGGGAAGATGATGACGAAGAACCGGAAGAAGAATCCGAGTCAGTCTCGCTTCGTCGAGAGTGCTTTCCAGAGGTCGACTTTTGCAGCTTTTGTCTTGATGAGGCGATTGGGTGTTTCTTACAGGTGGGTGAATCCTTATTGGTTTCGATGGCAGCGGATTTGGCAACGAGGGGGCGTTCAGCAGTAGTATCAACTCTTTCTTGTTTTTTGGCATCCGTGGCACCTGGAGTTTGGTCCATGGTGGCGGCTGGAGGGGGTAGGAGGCAGTCTGGAAGGGGGGGGGTGGGAGGATGGGAATGGTAGGGCACGAAGTTGAAAAGATGTAGTAGAGGAAGAAAGGCAGCAACGAGCAAAATATTGGCCGTGATTATGGTCAGTCGAGTCGGTCAGTGAAGGCAGTGCGAGCAGTAAAAGAAAAGTGAGAGATCGAGGCAAGTGTGGACTAGCGGATCTCAACAAGGAAGCAGAGTTGCAGAAGTGAGGGAAGGGTCAGGCAGAAGTTGCACCAACAGAGAGGTATCTACGGTCGCAGTAGCGGCAGGTCGAGAAAGATGAATGGTGGTGAATCCAGGCTGACCAGGCAGACCAGGCAGACAGAAGTCGTCTGAGGACAAGCAGAACAAGGGCACAATTGGCGGGAAATGGTGGATTGGTCGCAGGTTGTCAGTTGTCAGTCGTAACCAGTGGACAGAGATGATGTTGAACAAGTGGTGGAATGGACGACGGCGACTCTGGTGATTCGCAAGACCGCGAGCGCAGTGGCCGTCAGGTGCATGGCTGACAAAGAAGACCGGTCAACAACTCAATTGCCTGGTGGCTGCCTTGTTGTCAAGGTTGGCCTTGGGCTTGGAATTCCATCTACGAGTCGGCTGGTCAGGCTGCAATGCATCTCTGGGAGGACAGCAATGAGGTTGGTGTTGTCTAAGAGGCGGCAGAAGCGGTTTTAAGCCAGTGTCTTGCTACTCCTGGCCGCCGAGGGGCCAATGGACGCAATCGTCACCGGTGGGCCGCCATATGGCTGGTCTGATTGTCGAGACGATGGAGTCGAGGCATGGATCTTGGTTGTACAGACCACCTGCACATCCGCATACAGAACTTACTTGGGCTGTAGGCTCCAGTGGCTCCTAACGGCCCAACAGCCCTACTTCGGCCATCCCTAGTGACTCGGGCACTGGTGCCCATCCCCGGTAGGTTTGGGGGGTGCAAGTGGACCGAGGGACCAAGCGTCTTACGGGCAGAACGTACGGAGTACGCATAGGGCATGCAAGCCTAACTCTAGCCTAACTCTAGCACGCTCTGGCTAACACGTGGTGAGCTGGTGTTCCCTGCAGGCTCACTTGCCCCTGTCACTGGCTTGTGTATGACCAACGAGAGAGCGCCTGACGGAAACAAACTAATATAGATAGGTACCTTAAGTACCTTGGTATCTACTCAGTACCTACCTTAATTTGCCATTGTACTGCATATTCAAATGTTGGAGCTAAGGTCACGTGTTGCTTCTCGTGCCCCATAAAGTCTTTCTGATGAATGAAAACTGAGTCTTGCAATTGACCACAATTTGGTAGAGACAATACCGACAGTAGTTTACAGGTAGAACATCACACTATTCAACGAGAAAACCGTTCTACAAATTGTTCATTGCCCGGAAGCCGGCATTCGACAGAACCACAAATCTAGGCATCGGCATTTCCGCAAAACGCCACAGGTGACCGCACACCCACATCATATTATTTTATTATTGCCGTTGTCGATTGCCCAAGCACGTGACTATCACGATCGCCTTGACCTGTCGAGGAGGCGAGTTGAGTCACACTTTCACAGGCCTGCACAAGGAACACGATGAATTTCACTATCCGTGCCTAGCACGACAGCAAACGTGCAAAAGTAGAAGAGCCAATCGCAGCAGACATCAGCCACTCAGCGTGACCGGAAAATATGTAAATCATTATGTATTCAATGGCCGACCCTATTACCGTGCAATTCTGTCCACCCAGCGTTGGGAGACCCTCCAGTGCAGTGGCATAAGTATCTACGAAGCAACAACTTACTACCTAGCAGCATGTTCCACTCGGCAATCGCTGCACCCCGGGGTTGCCGAGTGCTGCTTGCTGGGAACTCAGAGCGAACCAAAACCGTCTTTGCTACCGAGGCATCTTGTAGCATTGCACAAGCGGGGCTCGACTTGATCGACTTGACAACTCTTTCTGCCTGTCTGATTGGTTGCAGAGCTGTATATCCTTATGAATGTTTTATAATCAATTCAACACTGGAACAGCATCCCATCCAGCTCAAGCCAGTCCTTGATAATATTCAGTCAAACGTAATATATAACCCTTCCTCCCGTTGTGATCAAGACATCCACCCACTCCATCAGACTCTCAACGCTAGTAACACTGTTTATAAGGCCCCTCCGTCAATCGCCGCTGTCGATCATGGTTGCCAACAAAGCATTCATCTACAAGAAGATCCCCAGTGGTTGGCCGGTCCCTGGAGAAGATTTGACCGTCGAAGACCTTGGTTTCGACGAGAATGCTCCGCCCCCCAAGAAGGGCTTCACTACCAAAAACTTTTATGCAGCCTACGACCCGTCCCAGAGAGGGCGGATGCGAGATCCCGCGGCCAAATCCTACTCGCCAGCCATGATAACTGGCGAGCCTGTGGTTTCAGTCAGTGTGATCGGCAAGGTCTTGAAAAGTGACACGGAAAAGGTCAAGCCAGGCGATACTGTCTTGTTGTGGGCAAGCTACACTGAGTCGTACTCGCGAGTCCAAGAGGCCAACGTTAACAGCACCAAGGTGATTGACCCTAAGCCTGGCGTGCCTCTGACCGCCTATCTCGGCTTGCTTGGTATGACCGGAATGACTGCCTACGGTTCTCTACACGAAATTGGCCAGCCTAAAAAAGGCGAAGTCATTCTCATCTCGGCCGCAGCCGGCGCTGTTGGTCAGATGGTCGGCCAGATTGCCGTGCGCGAGGGCTTGCATGTTATTGGCTCTGTGGGTGACGACAAGAAGCTCGACTTTATCACAAACACTCTAGGCTTCCATGCCGGTTTCAATTACAAGAAGGAAGATCTCAAATCCGCTATTGCACGACTCGCCCCCAACGGCATCGATATTTACTACGACAATGTTGGCGGCGAGCTGCTCGACGTCGCTATCCAGAACATGAACGATTTCGGCCGCATTGTTGCCTGCGGCTCCATCAGCACTTACAACAACACCTCTCCTGAGGCCAACTATGGCATCAAACACTATTCCCAAGTCGTCCGACGCCGCCTAAAATGGCAAGGTTTCCTTGTCTTTGATCCCAACATTGTAAAATGGCAGCAAGAGCGGGATGAAAGGATCAGCCAATGGATTGCAGATGGTAGCTTCAAGTCCATCGACCACGTCACTGACGGAATGGATAATGCCATTGAGGGCTTCCTGGGCATGCTGAAAGGAGAAAATTTGGGCAAGAGTATCTTGAAGATTGCCGATCCAGAATAGAGCACTAATATATGGTCTCTGGTCTCGTGAGGTTTGAACTTTATATGTAAATGCTTCCTTGTTGCAAATGTACCATGGCTTCCTCTTCCATCACACACAGATATCACTTGGAGCATTGGAGTGTGCTTTCCGTGAGCCGAAGAAGACTGCTGTTCCCATTTGTAGTCCTGAACATGTATTGAAATAGGCGTGTTGAACCGCGCAGATTGGGGCATCAACACTATCGTCAACCTCGTCGATCTGACAGTGTGAATGGTTGAAGGCCTTCATTTCGGCAAACTCCCACATAGGTATCTATGGCTCCCAACCGACACACCACACTCCACATCGCGACTTCAGGATCTCTATTCTCCGGAGCTATTCCTTGATTCCATGATATGACTACAAGTTGCAGTTCGAGAACCCTTACAGGGCCTCTCTCAGGCACAGACCAGTACTCATCTTCGCATGGATGGGTAAACGTCCCCATTTTGTCAAGCAGAATTTAAAGGGTCTTGAAAGACTTCCGAAGTGCTGTCAAACATGCCAGAGTCAACCCGAACTCCCTTGAAACGTAAGTCCTGCGGAAGCCAATTGAAATTGATGTCCACGGCGTCTCCGAACCAAATCACACCACCAACATTGCTCTTCTTTCATCACTTGAATAGCTTTCCAAACCTCGGATACCACTTATGTGAAGACCATAGTTCGAACCGGCGTTTGAGCTCATGGCAGCTTAACAATGATAGCTGCAGCATTGCACATTGTCAGACCCTCTCATCCTCCCTTCGGACGGCCTTTTCATCTTCACTGCTCTCCGGGCCACGGTCGACATCGTTGCGTTCTGTATCCCTTAGATTTTGATGCGTCACCTCCGCCATGTCCACGTCGTGCTCCACGTTCAAATTTCGACCTCTCTTCTCCGGTCCCACAAAAGTGACCAGAATCAATGCGCCATAGACAGCCCCTAGGAAAATGCAAATGACCTTGCCGTAGTCGTACCTCTGGACAGTTTTGCCGCTCTTCTCCAGTGGTGGAAGCGGAAATCGTTCACCAAGAGTCGCCTCGATGGTCGACGATGCAGATGACGCAAGATTTCCCAATTGGTACGAGGTTCCGACCACAAAGGTGCGGAACGAGCCAGGTGACAGTTCCATGAGATGGATTGGAATGACGCCCCATGCTCCTTGCACACAAAACTGTTGGAAAAATGCCGCTGCAATGAGGCCTTTGGAACTGACGAATGTATACGGGTAGAGAAGAGCGCCCCCAATGACAGAAATAAAGATGATGCTGAGCCGTCGGCCAAAGATCTGTGAGCAGTATCCCACAATCGTGCCCCCACTCATCGCTCCCAAATTCGCAACTACTTGTACGACCGTCACCGCATTTGGCGAGTATCCGTATTGGTTGATTAACATAGTAGGGAAAATATCTTGCGAGCCGTGCGAAAGATAGTTCATCATAGACATCAGTAGTATCAAGTACACCAGCAGAAGGTAGTGCCGCTTCAAAGCAACCCGTCCTTCAGAGATAAAAGTTGCTGCAAGGCTGCCTTGTTGCTCACGGACGGCTTGGCGAGCTCGGAAGGTGTTGGTTTCGGGGAGACAGAGACGGAAGAGGATGATGAGGACTGGGGGACATGCGCCGAACCAGAATAGCGGACGCCACCCGTGCGGTGTAGTGTTGACCAGAGCGCGGGCAAAAGCGGTGGCCAGCAGATAGCCAAAAGCATAGCCTTGTTGTAACATACCCGATATGATACCACGTGCAGCCTCAGGGCAATCTTCCAATGCAGTGGCTGCAGCATTTCCATACAAGCCACCCATGGCAATTCCAAAGAGGGCTCGTACTGCGAGGAACTGTTTGAAGGTTTGACAAAAGCCTGTGCCGAGCTCGAGCACAATGAAGAGAACATTGTTGACGACAAAGGGCCTAGAAAAGGTGGCTTAGTGAGATCAAGTAAGGATTGGATGTGTAGAATGCGCTTACCACTTCCTACCATATCGGTCTGCTGCGATGCCAAAAATGGTCGAACCAACAGATCGGAACATCAACACCAAGGTGATGCCCCATGTGATGTCAGCATTGGTCTTGCCAAAAGTCTCGGCGAGATCAGTCACCGTCAATGAGACGGTGAAGAAGTCAAAGGCATCCCAAGTCCATGCGATGAAGGCAACCAGGAAAAAGAGCCACTGCTGTCGATTCAACATTAGGAGTAACCGTATGGGGTTCGGCGCTTTGGCCATTGGGGGCTTGAGGCTAGTAAATCTCGTCACAGCATATTCGCGCACCGACATGTGTCTGTGAGAAAATCCTTGGTCAAAGCTATGATCGTCTGAACCGACATGCTCTTCACTAGGCTGGCCTGGATCAATATGGACCTTTTGGGCTGCCATGGTGTAGTTTGATTTTGTTGTTTTAAAGAACAGGTTTAGTGACCTGTATGGCAAAGGCGTTGGCCAGGTATGCTATCCGAGGTCAGAATGGATAGATATGAAGGAGTGTTTAGCAAAGTGAATGGCAATGACGAATTCGGGCGGCCTTTTAAAGACATTGTTGTAGCAAGGGCATAGAGACCCTTCATTACAAGCATGAATGTAGATCCGCCGTGAATGGTCTGTGGGTTTATGTCATGTCTAGCGTTTCGCAAGGATCTAGAGAGCCCACAATGCAGGCGAGGATTGGAATCACACGCCGGCCCGCCCTCCTGGAGTTGCGAATGTGTGGTTGGTTGGAGGGATGGCCATTTCAGCTGATGGTTCGGCTCTAGAACGTTAGCCGTCGAAGCGACCTAGACTCGCCGTCGGTGCAGCCAATTGCGAGCCATCGGACAAAGTCACGGAGTAAACAGTGCTCAACAGGAAAAGGGTTTCATCGAGGAGATAGGAAGTGATCGGCTGCTACCATCGAGGATGGAGACTGAAATCGACACGATAAAGGCTGCCGGAGGAAGCTTTACTCCCGGATCGCAACTGGTCGGAATTGGTCGCGATCACGCTGCAAAGAAAATTAGAGCTTGCAAAATTTCGAATATGGAGAAGATCAGCCGCGCGCATTTGATGGTAGATGAGATGCGCAGTCTGGTAACGAAGAGGTGGGCAGGTGGCTGTCACTGCACTGACGCGTGAGGGGTGACACGTGATTAAGCATTGGCACTCTTCCCTCATATCTCATAGAGTCCCACGTTTGCCTCTTCTTTTCGAGTTTTTCATACTATAGCTAATCATGTTTGCGCTATCAAGCGATGAGCCCGTGATAGTGGCCAACATCTGGTATAGTCGTACAGTACCCCTGACTTCCTACAATACATGACCAGCGAATCCGCTATAAGAGACGCGCCTAGTGGCGGCCAGCATGGACGTCACATCGTGTGCCATGGCACAACATATAAGGCGGTGTCATGCGTCAAGTTGATCAAACGTGAGTGGAGGCTGTTTGCAGGTGGCGATGAACTGGGGCGATGAACTGGGGCGATGAACTGGGGTGCTCGGCAAGACTTCAAGGCTAAACTACGCGCTCCAATGAACAGAAGCCTCGTGACAAAGAAACATGCGCCTGCAGATCTCTCCGCAATGCTTGGTAGGCTTGATCTTGCTCGGCGCATGATGTTTTCGCCGGAGTTGATGCTTGAGTGGACCACCCCTCCTCTATTCGACTTCTGACTCCGGACAAGGTATTCGCCTGGGGGACTCCATTGCCGCTACGGAGCGAGGTACATGGTTAGGCACCCTGTGCACTCATCACAGGCGATTTACGCAAAGAAATAACAAGTGAGTCTTGGAAAGATCCTGCTATTGTGTCAGAGTTATTTAATCAGCGGACTGGAAAACACTTGCAGTCTGTTTAGCGCAACTCAACATGGCTAAGCAATAGAGAGAAGCAAATGTGACCTTACTTCTCTGCCCTTAGTGCTCCTTCATGCTCATCCACTGTACGGAGTATATCATACTTTAGGGCTTCCGTAGCTCTCCAGGCAAAGCCGCAGAAGGTTCCGGCGACATGCATTTGGACGCCAAGAACACGTGTCCAACCATGGGCTCCACCCCATCTTTTCTCAAACATCTTTGTTTGAACCTCGACGATTCTCAACCCAGTATTGAGCTTGGTGTCTTTGCATAGACCTCTCAATATTCCACGCATAGCGGGAATTCCTCAGCGATATTACAAGCGCCTGCAACGCCCCTCCACTTCCAATAACATGTTGGCCGAAGAGATGTGATCGGGTCCGTGATGCTCTACGGGCTCTTGGGCATTCTTTGATTCCGGCCAGAGAAGACTGCGGACCCAGCCAAACCAGCCCCTCTTGTGATGACTGACTTTGGCCGCCTGGGTATCAAGCTCGGCTTCAATCGCGATCCGGACTTTAGTCAAGAATTTGAGTTCCCGCTCAAAGTCGTGAGCCAAGTTATGCGCTCTCAAATACAATCCACTGGGGATGCCCTCGCCACTTTGAGCTAAGCGCTGAACCTCCCCCAGCAGGTGTTGGGCTCTGGCGACGAGATATTCGAATACTAATATCACAGTCCCCAAGTCCTCGCGTTCGCCGATGTTGCAGTCTTTCAGTATCTGCACACTGCTGTAGATTTGAATATGGGTCCGATGCAGTTCATGCTCGAGTTTCCGGCCCTTCTCCAGCATTCGACACAGTTTGATAATTTGGGTTCTGCGGTAGCGAAGACCTTGTTGAATCTCACTGAGTCGTCGATGGGCTTCGTTTCCGTTGAGTCGGGTACTGACGGCAGATGTTCCGGCCATAGAGCCCCGAGTGGACATGGACATGGGGAGCGGAAAATCTCTTGGACGCGGCATGGGGTGCTGATCTTTTTCTGTCCGGGGAGCTTGATCTTCGACTTCAGGTCTTGAGGAGGAACATGCGGACGGACGACTGTCAGCAAACCTTCAAGGGCGTGCGAGGGTCTTCTTATAAGCCAACTCTAGAAAGTGCACAGGTTCTCGTGACCATCAATGGGGCTCTTAGCTACGGGCTCTTAGCTACGGGCTCTTAGCTACGGGCTCTTAGCCAAGGTGAAATGTTGCCTGTCTCTCTGTCCGCAAACTTGGTGGGGACAATACATCGCAGTTAATTGGCGCACCATCTGTAAGTTGAGTTCTTTCTCTTCAGCGATATTTTGATAGAGTCTCGTTAGCTTCAAGGAAACGCCGCAAGGTCCTCACCCGTACCTCACAGCCTGTTTAGTGGGTTTTTCCATCGGCAGCAGAGACCGTCCTCCTCCTTAGCGTCTCAGAACTACCTGCGCCGGCGCTCTTATCAAATTTAATCGACTAGTAATTCCCTTCTTCATCTTCGCTCCCTCCATTCCTCCTCCCTTCTATTGCTTTGTCAACTTGCAGTCTTCCATCTCTTCCCTTCTTGGGACTTGGCGGGTTTCTTACTCGATCAAGGCGTTATGAAACTCATTCTCCTTTTGAGATACTCACTCTCCTTTTGAGATACTCACTCTCCTTTTGAGGTACACACTCGATCTCGGCTGAAATCTTCAACAAGAACTTCAACAAAGATGGCATCCACCCCACCTGTTTCCATGGAAGCTTCTCCAGAGGCCAAGTGCAAAGGGTTTTCTCGTACCATCTTGGATAAAGCTAGAAATGCTCGTCTTTTCAAACGGACATCTAGTGAGCCAGCGGAATGGCCCCGACCACCTACGCCTTTCGCATTTGCAAATAACAACGGTAGCTTTGGTGAAACCAGCATCGATTCCGAACTGTCAATGTTGTCGACTTCCCCAGTGGTAGACACTGGACGGACGTCGCTACAGACCATTCCACCAAACCCTGAAACTACCCCTCCACCGGCAACACCTGGCGACGTGGATCAACAAGGTGAAGCGACTCCAGACTGCACATCCGAGTTCTTCGGTGCGATGCCTCGCCCTCAGAATACTTCACGCTTGATAAGAAACTGGCGTGAGCTCGAACTATATCGTCTCTCTCTCCGTCTTGGGGAGCGCTTCAATTTCAACCATGACTTCCGCTTCGACATTGACAATGAAACTCAAGGTGAAATTCAGGGCTTCAATTCCATGGGAAGCTCTGCTTTGGAAGACCAGGATACGATCTTTATGCCCAGTGGTTTGCAACATCCATACACGCGCATCGCAGAAGTGGACAATGATGATGATTCTGATTTGGCCAATGGAAATCCATGTATGTCTCCTTTTGGAAATGGTGAGGCTAAACGGGAAATGGTGCGGGCCACTGGTGCGGTCACGTCCCTGAACGATTCAAGATACCCTCCTGGGATAGAAGATATCCTCAAGACTCCGGAGCATCTATTGGTTAGACCGGAACTTGGACCCCTGTTCCAGGCTGCTCAGGTGAACTCACAGGGTTCCCAATCTAGCCAGCACGCCCCTTCCTCTCCAATTGCAAGAAATTGCACTGGTATCGACTTTGACCCGAGCATATTCGGCCGGCCCGCCACTGAGATCATTCGACCACGATACAGCCCTCGATCTGTGACGCCAGTGCACCAGCAGCCGGGGAATTGGGATCTACGTGGTGCAAGAGCAGCCGTAGGTCAATGGCTCCAGTTTTGCTCCGAATTTCCAGTGCAGTACAAAGAAGGCCTCATGGATTACTTTGCCAAATGGTTCATCCCGCGGTCTTCTAGGAAGTACCTCGGTGCTGCGAAGAAATTGTCCTCGCATCTTGAACTTCTCCAGGGCGATCTCAACAAGATAGAGCTACTGACCACGTATCAGGCCAATATGGTGGAACAAATCGAAATGGCGGTCCGTTCTTGCAAGGAAGATAGCGACGCAGCATACAATGCCGCTGTGCAAATGGGAGTTTCGCGTCGGGGCCTCTTATTCGGCAAGGAGTTGGCCTGGAGGAGATACAGAATTGCGAATCAGCCACGTTTGGATAGGGCCACCCAGACCTTAAAGGTGGTCAAGGCGGATGTGAAAAAATTGAGGCAAGCACTGAAGAACGCCAGCTCTGCAGGTCCAAGTTAACCAAACCTCTGACTGACGGTGAATCGGTGCTTGGATCATGGATGCGGTGATGGTGATCGTTTTATTGGCATGAATTTTGAAAAAGGGAAAAGCGAAAAAAAGGGAAGAAAAAGGGAGAATATGATCTTGAAAGGGTGGTGGTGATGAGTGGCGATGTGGTGTCCGAGTCGGTGGGAGAGATGAGGGCAGTCTTTGGTTACTTTTCTTTTCTGTGGCATCCTTATGGTTGCACCTGCCCTCTGCTCTCTGGCTTTTTGTGCGGTTGCTATTTCTTGTTTGCCTGAGGTGTTTTGGTGTTTTTCCTTCCTTATGTCGAGCGTCGTCGCTCTTTCCAGAAAAACAGATCCAGACATGAGCACCTACCTTCATTGTCGACTCACTTTCGTTGTCACATTCATTTAAAAATATCAACTGCGTTGGGCCCGGGACAAAGATATCCCCCCATTTTCATCACAAGAACTTCTATCATAAATTGCATGGTGTTAGATCAATGTTTCATATTCATATCATCTTTATGAGTTCCTTCGAAGGCGTTTAGCAGGGAGCATCAGACCTCTGCCTCACAAATTTGTTCCTCGGCTCGGCAATGGGCAACCACCACTCGCGGCGGGTGGGAGCGTCATACTACGCAGCAGATGGCTGGAATAGTGGACCAGTTACATGGGGTGCTTCACCTGCACACGCGTATGCGGATGCCATTGTAAGATGTTATGCCTTGTCACGAGTCTCGTGCTCTTTCTGACCCGTGGCTGACGCTGACGTTTCAAGTCTACCCCAAGTCGTGGTGGTACCCGTCCGCCGTCAAGATATTCCAGTTCATGCGCAACGCCTCCGATTATGAAAAGTCGCGATTGGGACGAGGGATGCCAGAACCTCCGGCGCAGTCTTGGGTCCGCTCACAAATTGTGCAAATACATGCCAGAGCACATCGAAGCATGGTGTCGGTTGATAGGCAAGGAGTCAGCACACTCGGGTCCCGACGCAGGGTTGGCAGCATACATCAAGAACTTGGACACCTCGATGAAAGAGCTCTATCACCTTCTCACTCTGGATCCTCGCTTACTGCGCCGACATTGCCCCGTCGATGTGTTTGAATTTTCCGAGGTGGTTGGAGGTCTCGCGATCGACCTACACAAGTGGTGTGAGGACTTCAGGGTCTTGACGGCAGCCAAAAAGAATGAGGACAAAGCACGACAGCGTCGACGTGGGCTTCGAGCCCAAGCAAAGAGTCTGAGGTCAAGATGCTGGAAGGTTGGGGGTGTAGTTGACTCGCTGTGCTCATTAGGGGAAGAGTCAACGCTGGGCATGGGACATGTGACCCGAGCATCTCGAAGGACAATGTCACCAGTGGCCGAGTCCTTGAGCGTGGTGGTTTCGCGGCGTTTGTCACCGGTCACAAACAAACAAGACAGTATGAACAACAGCTCAACAAGTCAGGCGCGAAGCCCTGGGGGACAAATTGAGATACCACAAAGATCAGACAGTGTGTCTCCACAGCCACAAGGTCGAGGCCAGTGGGGATTAAAAGCAGGGTCTGCGAGTAAGTCAAATCAACAGCTCGTGCACGGGAGCGGACAATCGCCGGCCGAGGACCACGCAGAGGTCATGCATAAAAGCCGGCCTGACTGAGGGAGATGAGGGGCAAGTAGATCAATCATGTCAACGGGGTAATAGGGCTGGAGTGTATTGTGTTGTATTGTCGTGCCTTCGGCCCTGTAGTGCCCATAAAGTATGTTCCTGCTACCACTATGACATTGCTATGCCGCTTAGACCAGGACTTGCTGCTTGAACATCTGTAACTCAAGACGTCCGCTCGTGAAAAGAGATGTCTAGCTTTGATATCATTGACACTCGACATTGAACTGGGAAAATGAGATGTCTAATTATCATGTCGTCATATGAGGTCCCCTTGCCCGCGTCATTCCGGCAGAAACCACTGCCCAGAATGAGGATACAGGATTGTAGCATACAGATGGAGAAAAGTGGTAGATGATGTGAAGAGTATGGTTGGATATGCAGGAGGTGGGAGTGACGCTGTCGGGTTGATTTCTGTCGTCATAATGGAGATGGATTCACACGTTCTGCGGTAGCAGACAGCTTACGTTGTGGATAAGGGTGTATTTCAGAGACTCGATGGTCGGATGTCATGAGACTGAGGATTCCGCTTGGGAGCTGAAATGCGTGGCAGTCGTCTGTGGTTCACTCGCAATTCTCGAGTAATGAATGTCGCCGTTTGCACATGCAGGATTGATGTGCATGTCTTCGACTGATGGGCCGAACCGTGGAATGAGAAGGCCATTCGCTTGAGGTAAATCGATCAGATGATGACGACGATGGTGACAACATGGCGAGTGGCATATAGCTTGGTCGAGGTTAATTGGCCCTCTCGACAGGTAACAGGGTCTTGTCAAGCACGGGTGATATGATGGTGGCGATCCATTCATACGAGGTGAAGAGGATTCCGCCGGCGAGGACAGTACGGCCAAGTCTCATGGTGCTGCCTCTCCACAGACCCTTGACGCCATAGTCGGCGATGACGGTCCGAAAAGCCTCGGCGACACCGGCGCCTTTGACACTCTGGGCGCGGGTTTTTAGGGTATCAAAGGGTTGAGTGGCAAAGACGACGATGGTGCCTGCGAGAGCGCCATTGGCGAAGGTGGTGGCGGTGGTCTGGGGAATGTTGCGCAGACGTTCAAAGTCCTTGAGGATGTTGTAGGTGCCAAGTCGGACGGCGGTGGTGGACGCTTGTTTGAGCGTGGTGGTAACGTAGCCTCGATAGAGAGCCCGTATCAGGCCATGGTCAGCAATCAGAGTGCGGGTCGCATGCCACGGCGACGTAAATCTCTTGGCATGTCGAGCGTCGTCTATCAGAGCAGTCTTGATGCGTTCAGTCGGGGTAACGGCGAGGGTGCTGGCCACGACACCGCTAGCAATCCCGGCCAGGAGATTGCGCGCAGGGGATAACGTCCCTGTCTCTGGGTCGCGGAAGGCGATCTTGATGCTGTCAAAGGAGATGAATCGGATGGCATCCTTGGCGATGGTGCCTACGACCAATGTCTCACAGCCCTTGTACAAAGACCGAGGCCCTTCGACCTGGATCACATTGCGGATGACCTTGAATGGGTTCCGCGTAGGCGAATCCTCATGCAGCTGGACTCTAGTCTTGGCGAATTCAAATGCTGTTTGAAGAGTCAGAGTTGGATTAGAATGTAGTTGCTAATTGAGCGATGGCTGAGGGAGCGAAGCAATAATTACTTACGGTATGTGATGGTGGCTTCAATACCACCAGCGGTTCCTCCGGCGATCAGAGAAACGAGGGGCGATTTATCCGAGGTCTGGATTGAGATGAGTTGTTGTCAGTAAAGAATGCGAGAGAGATGCAATGGTGGTGGATATTGAAGTGCAATAAAACACGAAGAGACAGCCTCGGCCGAGGCAACTCCGCATTCATGCGCCGCCGGTCGGTACCTGAGCAGTACTTTGTCGCAGGGTAATTAATCACTTACATCGCCAGCGACCATGTTTCCACTCTCCCACCACACGTTATTGGGATGTCGAACACAGTCGATGATCTATAGAAGAAGCAGGCAAAGGATCGGATAAAAGGGACAAATGCTGTCGTCGGCGGCAAAAAGGAGAAAATGAATGAAGGCGGTGGGAAAAGAGTCTAAAAAGTGAGCCGTGGCGGGGATAACGAATGGACAGGGTTCGAGACACTGTTTGACATTGATGGTTGAACTGCCGCTTGTTGGAGAAAGGAATAATAATAGTAATGGTGGTGATAGTAATAAAGAGGTAGTTAAGGGCGGAATGAATTGCCTTGAGCCTCCTCCACTCCGTCTAAACCCTTGAATTCTGGTCCATTGGCCGACTGAAGAGAACAGAGTCGATCAGAGACTGGATAGCTTCAGGGACGGCCCGATTTCGCTTTGGCTTCTTGATGGGTTGAACCTCGGGAGTAAGAGAAGGCGCTGAAAGATACGCTCGGGGCGCGGGCAGTATCGGAAACCAGCGGCCCCAAGACTTCTGGAACAGTCTCTGTCTACTAAAATGAAGGTATCAAGGTACATGATTGCGAGGTACTCATTCAATTTGTATACAAGTCATGAGTTGTCAGTTTGAAGAGCCTCGAGTCGCCGAGGCCGGAGTTCCACAGCCTTGTCTGCACCTGCCGAAAAAGAACTTCAGCCTTGTCCAGTCTACAGGAAGGAACGCGTTCCCTCTTCCTTTGCTCCTGCCTCATCTATCCGATGCTTATCACATCTTCTCCTTCCACTTTTTCTCTCCCACTTTTCCTTTTCTTTCCTATGCAGACTGAAATTTGGAACAGTGAGATGATGAGGAACTTGTGTTCAATGTCGTTGGTGACGACGTTTTGGTTCGCTCTGAGCAACTCATAACGCACGAAACATGTGGGGAGCACCTACTGCCCTTCTGATTCTCCTTCCAATACAATCAACCAGCGACATCAAGGTGAGTTGTGGCCTTTTTCAAAGGCAACTTTCAGAGGGAAAGACCTCGCTCAGATCAGTGCTATCTCTGTCCAGACAATATCGATCCATCTACAGGCACGCGCTAATTCAATCAACTGGATGATGATGCGCATGTGAAGGTTGTGTGAGAAATCCTGCGTTCACTATCGCCCTGATATTCACAATCACAGCGGGGACATGGCTAATCTTCACATACTCTCACCATTGGCATTCCCTCCGCCTCACTCTACACTCGTCTCGCTTTCCCAAGATCTCTTTGCCATGTTGTCACAAGAATATCTATCTCTTCGTGACTTCATCCGATTCATCCGAACCATCGTCCTTGCAGAGATCACCTCCCCTTCGGCATTTTACGATCATGCTTGCTCTAGACTCATGTCTTACCGTTCAGATCAGCTTTGGTCTTCATTATTTTGTTTTCAGCTGCCAGAAAAAGAACCTTTCTCGCCTCATCTACCACACACAGATCAAGTTCAACTTCAAACACGAGCTACACATGCTTCTACCCAAGAGCTATGCAAGACTCAATGTTCCCAACATGACCCAATAACATGGTCCTTCACAAAATTGTTTCAGAGAACAGCTCTCTGGTTTTCGACAACGCCAATCCAAGCCTGTCATGATGGGCAGATCGGTACAGGTGGTACACCAATTCACAAACCTACACTCACATGTGCTCTCACAAAACATCCGTCGGCCAGTTCAGTCAGTAGCACATCCCGTCAAACTTATGCTCCAAGCCTGCATGTCTATGTCCGACCACCAACGCCCCGGCTATCCCTGTCAACAGATCTTTCTGAACATCAGTCCATTCTCGTTGCTGGCTTATGGTCACGTGATCCACAATCAGTGCATGAGAAGAGACGAACAAAACTTCGTCTCCTTCTCTGTGCCGCCCTTTTGACCTATCAAGACTTCTACGCCAGTATCTCTAATATCCTGGACTGCATCGATACCCCTGGATCAAACGAGACTCGGCCTCAGCTTACCAAGCTGGCCCTGATCATCTCCGCCATGGCCCATGAAATTCGCATTTTCACGCAATTTGTCCTTGACAGCAGCATCCCCCGCCTTTCCGGCTTCTGGCCACGAGCATGGATCATTCTCCTCAAGCTGGATATTCTTAGCGAGTCAATTCGGGATGTCATTGATCAACTCACCACCGACGGTCGACGTCACTACCAGCACCAGAAGCGTCTACGATCCTTCCACGCGAACGATCTCCTCGTTGGCTGTCAACTCTTCTTCTTTGAACGAGAAGTGAACGTCGTAAAGAAAAGCTCATTCTCAACTCTCAGTCGTCTACGTAGTCTCAATGTTTTTGCCATGGACCAGCGTCACCGTCCTTTTCCTCCGGCGACTTCTTCTCAGCCAGCCCGCGTCTATGACTGGATTAGAGGTCTTGGTGCTCAAGACTCTGGCTATCTGTAACAGAAGGACATCATCAGGTGGAGGAGGGGGATAGGATTGGATATTGAGCTGGGGTAAATAGATATCATTGGTATCTGAAGCAGGTGCATTTCACTGGATTTTTGATACTCCCAGATGAATTGGACCTTCGTGGACATCAAGTACTTCTCTAGGACCAAGGTCATTAGAAGTGACAACACGACAAGGACCAACAGTAGATCATCCCCCTAACACGTCATTTTCATGTGTGCACCCGCAACCAGCCTTGTGGAATGCAAGTTTATACACATTTGCGTTGTCATGCCTACCAAGAGGAATGCCACGCCAGGATTTGTAGCAAACAACCCTGGTTCCTTAAGTAAATCCCAATCGTTCTCTCCATGCCCCATCATCAGAAATTGGTGCTGATAAACACTAGTCTGAGCACCTTGTCCTGTGGGATTCGCTCCTCCGGGCCGTCGGTACGAGATTTCCGATACCAGCGCACCAGACTCTAATCGGTCCCAAGACTTTTGATACTTCCTCCGATGTCGCCAAACAAACTTCTGCTAGACTCACAACATGCGGATCCGCTAGGGCCAGGACCATGGCAAGGGAAACTTAGAAGCAGGCCCATGTTATCCCCAGACCGAGTCGGCCAACTGTTTCTCGTCCAACTAGCGTCTGGCCATGTATGGCTGGCGTCCGATGTCCGTTTCGTCATCTGGTATCACGTTCGAACCGTCCTCTCGTTTGACACTATTGCGGCCGCCTTTAATTCTACATACCCCAACACTCAGACTCGAATGACGGGTCGAGATGCAGAAACGATATACGAGACGGTGCAGACACGTTGGCCTGAAATCAAGCCACATCTCCAACCGGGTGGCCATTACCCCTTTCCTGATGGCGACGGTTGGCATCCATGCGACCTAGGCATGTGCTGTGCGACACTGGCGTTCAGAGATATGTCAAGACCTTGTGTCATGTTGAAATCAAAGGCGAGGCTCAAAGGTATCAACGTATTCCGTGAACTGGCCACGTGTATTTGGGAAGGAAGCTGGGAGAATTTGCTGCGCTGTCCGAGGGTTCATTGGCCCAATGAAGACCATCCCTTTGATGGTCTAGTTCCAACATCCCTCATCCCAGAGAATCATGGGCCATCCTCACAACTAGGCACATCGTCGACAGCACACAGTATGATCAACACATTGCCCCTGCGAACATATCATAGCCATGAGTCATCGCAGAGCGTCAACAACCATCATCAGCCTCATCCTTCTTTGCCACTCCTTCTCGGCAAGTCCAGGACCATATTTTTGGTTGTCGACATGACTCTCCGCTGTATCATGCTCATATGGCTGTCGAAAATGATTGTGCTCCTAGGTCAAGCGAGAACGATGCCAAGTTTGATGCTACACGAGGTGTATTGCACGACGTTCTTCGCTGTCATCGGGGCAAACATCTGTCTCGATGTTCAGATGCTAATCTTCAGTGGCTTTAATTCGAGTCCGCCACTATCAGGACAAAACATAGTCATTAACATGTGCCTTGTTTACCTCATAGCGGGGAGTTTCGTCGCGTGGAATGGTTGAACTCGGCAGGAATGATTCACGTCTTTGGCATGACCGAGAGAAGTCTGTCCTGACAGATCTTGATTCTCGTGCTGGAATGCTAAGCAATGAATTGGTCTATTGGCGCCACCAACGAGTGTTCCCTCGAGACCCTCCAAGGCTGTATGACGACTCTTCCTCCTCGAACTGCATTCGCTCTACGATCTGGCGAGCACGATAGCTTTTGACAAATTTCCACGCTTCGGTATCCGCCAGGTTCCACGCCTCAGCCACGGCACGAATAGTCCGAAAATGTTCATCCTTGCTGTCTAGGGTGGCCCTCGCCTTTCGCAGAAGATTGGTCTCGATGGTTCTCTGCTCGTCAGATGGTGGGTCAGGGTCGGAACTCTTCTTTCGTTCTTGGGGAACACCAGCGGGAGCTTTCCAGCGCTCCGGCCCTGGCACTGGAGGAAGTGACTCGCCGTGGGATAGGGAGGTGCGAGGAATTGGAAAGCCAAAGTGCCAATCCAGCTCCTCCAGCCAGTCATCTGGAAAGGGAGCTATTCTTTCCTGGTTCGGATGGGGATCGTTGGAGGGGGACTTTGGAGGGGGCGGTGGTGGCCAGAATGCCTCTGGAAAGTGCTCAGTGGTAAACCACAGTGTTCGACTTCGACCGTATTCGGAAGCGACGGCGTCTTTGAGACTGACCACACGGCTGGGTCCACCACGCGCATCACCCAGGATGTCTCGGGTTACGGCGGTGATCCAAGGATCTCGCGGGGTGTGACGTCTAATATGGCCCACAGAAATGGAGTCAGTCTGGTTTGTTAGAGTAATCATGGTATAAGGATGTGGCACAATGGCGATAGTGAATAGGCTCGACGTATTCCGAAACGAAGGGGCCACCGTGACGGTCATTTTGGAGCCAACGCATGGACTGCATTTTGGTTGATTTGGTGGACATGAAGATTGCAGCAGGGAAGGAGGGCACTGAAGGAGTAGATTGGCCAAATCTTTGGAGGGTTTGACAAGTGTAAATGTATGGGCAGCAAGTGGCTGTAGCACGGCAATTCCGGTTTTGAATGTGTTTTGCCATACGGTATGGAGATGACCGACGATCAAATTGTGCAGAGATCGTCGACCAGTATTGGGCTCCTTGACAAGCTGCTGCGCTAAAATGTGATACTTCTTGGTGATAGTATGGGAATCATAAAACGCAATCGAGGTAGGTTGTTCAATCTGGAACTGAGATGGGGGGATGGCTTCGTAGACGGTCTTGAATGAATTCAATTTGACATTGTCGAGGGCAGCTTTGATAGCGTCGTTGATCTGGGCGTTTTCACCAGCATACAGCCCTGGACCAAGGCCTTCGAACCTTGTCAATTGCGCATATTGTCCTCTTCGAAGATGTGACAGCAGCGGGTCGTGATAGGCGGCCATGGGATAGCAGAACGGGCTGGCCAGAAGGCCTGTGCCCATATGACCCCAAGCAAGCCATTGTCGGAATTCTTGCTCGAGCTGCGGAGGCATATCTTTGCTGTGCAGCGTCTGGTATAGCGGATGACCCATGGCATCTGACTCAGTCAAGATGACAGGACGAAAGCCTTGGGCCCACCATGCCCTCCTCCAGGTCAGCAAAAGCTCTTGGTCCACCTTTTGTGTTTCGGCATCTCTTTTGATGGTGGTGTCGTAGAAAACATAGACGGGAGGACGGTCGGCTTGTGGAGGGAGGACGATTCGATCTTGGTCAAGGGTGACTGAAGAAGAGAAAGGGTTTAGCCATGTCCAGTCGCTGTACCATGAGCTATCACCGTGGGTACTGTTCTTCTGCTCCGGCGGCTTGTGGGCGGAGTTGTGGAAGGTAAACCGAAAATCTGGGAGGGTGTCCTTCAGGCTTCCGACGTAGGCAACAGGATCTCTGACATGATCGACAACGGAAACGACCGACGGAGAAGAGGATGAAAAGAGCAGGATGCCGACAAGCAAGATGGCAGCCAGGAGAAGGTAACGAGTGACATGCCTCAAGGCCATTATCGCACAAATCTTGGAAACAACAAAACCGGCGAAAAGAAGACAAGACAATCCGCCAAAGTCCAACGATCGACCATGCTTGTCACGGATGATGGATGGTGTGGTGTGAAGTGGTCCAGGGGTGCTTGTATCGAGTCGTGTAACCTGTAACCCGTAATATCGATGGTCAAAGGAGAAGTTCACCCTCTGCAAAGAGTTATGTTGACCTTGAACGGGTCCACGCGTACACAAGATAGAAATCTCTCAAGAGACGAATGCTTCACTGTCACCTTCACCTGCACCTGCCCTAAACAAACACCAAAGTGGCAGTTTGGCAGTTGCGTGTCAGGGGATTGCGTAATGCAGTGTTGGAAATATATAATTTTGGCAGGTGCATTTGACTATGCATACGAATATAAGCATGCGCCGTTTCCCTTAGCTCCAGACCTCAGCCATAGTGCCTGCCGTTCCTGGTTCAGGAGCCACGGGAGGGAAGTCACTACTGGCCGGGGATGAGAAGTGGAAGGTGCCACCCTCTTCCGGTCCGACTTTGTTCCGAAAAGATCCCTCACCAGCACTTGCCCAGAAAGCAGCAATTGGTGATTGCACACAAAAACTCACTTTGAGAACAGTCTGACGAGAAGCTGAGAAGCTTTGGGAGTCATAAATCACAGCAACTTGTTTATCAATGCCTCAAATGAACTTTTTACTTAATCCAGAGATTTGTAACGCTCTCTAGCCTTGCTTAATTATAACTGATTGCTAGAATATATCCATTGGATCACTTTTCTGGCAGCTACATCAGCCCACCATCAAACAGCTTGAAACAATCATATCCGTCTGACCGTCACAATTTCCCCTTCTGGAAAGAACTGATAGGTGCTGGTTCAAGAAGAAATTCTTCAACATCCAAGCGGACTTCAAACAGCATCCAGACCAAACTCTCTCCCTCACACTGGCCTTGAATCATGTCGCTGGGTACGGGTGATGCCAACCTGGCATGGTGGGCATCTCAACTACAAGATCAGACGATATCCCCTCTGACCAGAGATTACCCAGAGGTCACCTCAGATAATTTGCCCAAGCGATCTATCGAGGCTGTTGAATCTCTCACTACCCCAGGCCTTACGGCAGATGCCTTGAAGACACTGTCCTCAATAGCCCCTCCTGTCAATGTTGTACAGGCTGTTATTGTAGCATTGGTGGCTAGGTTGACTGGCGATGAAGACATCAGCATCGGCACCAATGCCGCCTCAAATGCTCCGGCTTTTGTTCTTCGCACCTCAACCTCCGCTTCTGAACCTTTCTCGGATCTTCTCAAAAGAGTGCAAGACATTTCGACCCAAGCTTCTGCGAGGCTCGTCTCTCTCGACACCATCCGTTCTCACTTGATCCCTGCTCACTCCGACAAGAAGAGCCTCTTCCGTTTTGCCGCTTTCCAAACTCTTGACGCCGAGACTGGCCTTCCTACCAGTGTAGACACAACTGACTTTTGTCTCACCTACAACATCTCAGAGTCAGGCCAACTCCGCCTAAGCGCACGATACAATCAGCGACTGGTCTCTAGTGCCAGGATAAAGGGTATTCTCGCACAAATTTCCGTCTTTCTTCAAAGTGCTGCCGCAGCCCCCGCGGCCCCAATCGGAGCATTGGTTTTTGCCACCACCGATGAGGAAAAGCTGCTGCCAGATCCAACCTGTGATCTAGAGTGGTCCAATTTTCGTGGTGCCATCCATGATATATTCTCTGCGAACGCCCAAGCTCACCCCGACCGAACTTGTGTCGTGGAGACCAAGTCAGAAGACGGGCCCGAGCGCTCGTTCACCTACCGCCAAATCGATGAATCCTCCAACATCTTAGCACATCACCTCGTTGAGTCCGGGCTAGAGCGCGGTGATGTGGTCATGATTTACTCTTATCGCGGCGTCGACCTGGTGGTTGCGGTCATGGGCACACTCAAGGCAGGAGGCACATTCTCCGTCCTCGACCCTCAGTACCCGCCTGACCGGCAAAACATTTATCTCGATGTTTCAAGACCTCGAGCCCTAGTCATCATTGACAAGGCCACTCAAGATGCAGGACAGCTGTCTGACAAGGTGCGACAGTTTATCGGCGAGAACCTACAGCTTCGGACAGAAGTTCCCGCTTTGCGTCTGCAAGATGATGGTTACCTCCAAGGTGGTCAGATAAACGGAAAGGACATCTTCGAAACGGCTCGTACCCTCAGCGCAAAAGGACCCGGTATTGTAGTAGGACCAGATTCGATACCAACACTCTCATTCACATCTGGTTCCGAGGGCAAGCCCAAGGGTGTCAAAGGTCGGCATTATTCCCTCGCATTTTACTTTGACTGGATGGCAAAGACATTCAAGCTGTCAGAAAACGACAAATTCACCATGCTCAGTGGAATTGCACATGATCCAATTCAACGAGATATGTTTACTCCCCTCTTTTTGGGCGCTCAATTACTGGTTCCCGCCAAGAATGACATTCAAAATGAACGTTTAGCAGAATGGATGCGAGAGCACGGGGCGACAGTCACCCACTTGACCCCAGCCATGGGACAAATTCTGGTGGGCGGAGCCGTCGCCAAATTTGAAAAGCTTCACCACGCTTTCTTCGTTGGTGACATTCTCATCAAACGAGATTGCAGATCGCTACAACTGTTAGCTCCCAATGTGAACATTGTCAACATGTATGGAACTACAGAGACTCAGAGATCCGTCAGCTACTATGAAATCCCTTCGCGAAATGAGCAGGGCGGCTTTCTCGATGGCTTAAAGGATGTCATTCCCGCAGGACGTGGCATGTATAACGTGCAAATGCTTGTGGTGAACCGATTTGACCCTACTAAACTGTGTGCCATTGGAGAGCTGGGCGAGATCTACGTCCGGGCATCGGGTCTCGCTGAAGAGTATCTGGGAACCCCTGACCTAACCCAGAAGAAGTTTGTACAGAATTGGTTTCCCGGTCATGAAAAAGGTCTAGCCGAGGATAAGGCGCGGTTTGAGGCGAAATACAAAGGTCAGCCTTGGACCGAATTCTACCAAGGCCCCAGAGACAGGCTCTACCGAAGCGGAGATCTTGGTCGTTACACACCAACAGGTGACGTGGAATGCTCGGGCAGAGCTGATGACCAGGTCAAGATCAGAGGATTCCGTATCGAGCTGGGCGAGATCGATACTCACTTATCCCAGCACCCACTCGTAAGAGAAAACGTCACTCTTGTTCGTAGAGACAAGTTTGAAGAACAAACCCTCGTCAGCTACGTCGTGCCTCAACTCAAGGCTTGGACACAATTTCTCGCCGATAAGGGAAAACCCGATCAAGTTGAAGGCGATGATGGATCACTTCGAGCCCGGTTCCAACGATTTCGACTCCTTCAGCAAGAGCTACAGGAATACCTTCGGTCCAAGTTGCCAGCGTACGCCGTTCCTTCAGTTATCGTCCCCATGCGATCGATGCCCTTGAACCCGAACGGTAAAATCGACAAGCCCAAGTTGCCTTTCCCAGACACTGAGCTTCTCACATCTGCCAGACGACGCAAATCTTCCATGCTACAGCCCCTCACTGATGGAGAATTGGCTCTGGCCAAGATCTGGGCTGATCTGGTTCCTGGTCTGATCCCTAAAACCATCAAGCCCACAGAATCATTCTTCGAGATCGGAGGTGAGAGTATGAAGGCACAACAATTGGCATATCAAGTTCGGAAGAACCTTGGCGTGGATTTGGCTATCAGCAAAATCTATAACCGATCAACCTTGCGAGAAATGGCACTCATCATTGAAAGTTTGCAAGCATCCGACGCTCTCGGAGCTCTTGAAGGAGACGCTACTGCCGAGACTGTAGACGATTATGGCAACGATGCCCTGACCCTTGCTGCAACCTTACCTGGATCTTTCAAGAATGCAGGATCTTCCGACGACATTCCCAACCCTGTCGTGTTCCTGACTGGTGCAACAGGCTTCTTGGGCTCATTTGTTTTGAGAGACCTCTTGGAACGCCAACCGCTTGTACAAAAGGTCTTTGTTCTCGTCAGAGCCAAGGATGAAGCAAAGGCAGCGTCTCGGGTCAAGTTGACTTGTCAAGCATATGGAGTCTGGTCAGAAGCCTGGTCTTCCCGGATTGATTACGTGCCAGGAAATCTTGGACCTGCCCGGTTTGGCATCTCAGATGAAAAGTGGCAACAAATTGTGGATGAAACCAATATTGTCATTCACAATGGGGCCGAGGTCAACTGGCTGAAGAACTATGAGCAGCTCAAGGCTCCCAACGTCTCAGGTACCCTTGAAGCCCTCAAACTATGTGCTGAAGGAAAGCCCAAACTCTTTGCATTTGTGTCATCGACGAGTGTGTTGGATCATGATGACTTCTTGGTCGAATCTGAAAGAATCAAAGCGGCAGGTGGAGCAGGACTTAGCGAAGCAGATGACCTCCATTCCAGTAAAGAGGGTCTAACTACAGGGTACGGTCAGAGCAAATGGGTATCGGAGTACTTGACGCGCGAAGCTGGCCGCAGAGGCCTTCGAGGAACTGTGGTTCGACCAGGTTACGTCTTGGGCGACTCGAAGACCGGGGTAACCAACACAGACGATTTTTTGATTCGAATGTTGAAGGGATGTGTGCAACTCAAGGCTCGACCGAACATCGAGAACAAAGTCAACATGGTCCCCGTCGACCAGGTGGCTCGAACTGTGGTGGCGAGTGCGTTTCACCCTGTGACCGACGAAGGAGTCCAAGTTGCTCAGGTCACTGGCCGGCCGACCATCCCGTTCAACAAATATCTCGCTGCGCTGGAGACGTACGGATACGAATGCAAGCAGACCGATTACAACCCGTGGACAAGCGAATTGGACAGCCAGGCTAACTCGACCAATTTCGCACTCATGCCGCTTTTCACTTTTGTGCACAACGACCTCCCGTCCAATATGCAGTCTCCTGAGCTAGACGACAGCAACGCGCAACGCGCACTCAAATTAGATCAGCCGTCGTGGTCCAATAAGTGGGTTACCCAGAGAAGCATCGGGCTGTACCTTGCATACTTGGTCGCCATTGGCTTCCTCCAGCCACCTAGTGACGAATCATGGGAGCCTCTTCCCACGGTCAATGTATCGAATGAGCAGCGAGATGCTTTGTTGAGTGTTGGTGGGAGAGGTGCATTGGCTTGAGACTTGAATTTGGAGAATAGATATCGCAAATGCGGATCCAGAAAGGACAAAAAGCAATGTCATGCTAGATTTGAAACCCATTACATTTTAAACAGACAATCCCTGTAATAGACGTTTCGTTGAGACGTGCAACCAAAGGCACTTGAGGCCGGTCTCATAAGTGTTGTACTCAAGGAGCAAATTGGACATCTCTCTTCGCTTTTGGTGCTGTGCGAACCCACAAGGTCCCCTCAGGGCCTGCCACCAACGGCTGCCTTGCTCGTGCCATCTTTTACTGTTGATGTTGCGGACTTGGTTGCCTTTGTGGCTGCTCTCCAGCCTGGTGTTGAAGGGGTTGCATTGCTACTGGCGGCAGCTGAGTGTGTCGACGTCGAAGCACGCGGCGACTTTATGCCTGCACTATCATGCCCGTCCTGTTGCCCAACCAAAGTTGACAGTTTCCTTCCCAACTCTACTGGCGATGGTTCCTTTGGTACATTTTGCTGACCACTGGACTTGCGAGGTCCAAGCTTTGGCGGCCGGCGCTTCAACCCTTTCCCATTGTCATTGCCCTGTTCCAGACCTTGTTTGCTGTCTTTCGACTGCTTCTTTCCAGTACTCACCCTTGAGACACGTTTGATAAGATCTGGCGTCGGTACACTTGTAGGTGGACTTCTGACTCCATTCACCAGACTATCAAGGCTGGTGGGTACAGTGGGTGATTTGAGTCCAGATGAGATCCGCGGAAGCTTCTTTGGGGATGACACTGCCGCAGATTGTCCCTTGTCGTCAGGCTTCTGAGATCCTGATTCTGTCCGTTTTCCCAATTTGGGTGGTCCAGGTTGAGTTGATATCGATTTCGATGTGGTCTGGGTGTCTTTGCTTTCAACTCCTTCTCCCTTTACTTCTCTGGTACCAAAGCCGAGAGATGGTATGCTCGGCATGCTCGGGATAGTTGGCAGATATGAAGCAGCACGAGAAGTATAGCTCTGACCTTGTTTGGGAGTTTCTTTCGCTTTGCCGCCTACTGTTTGGCCCACCTCACCAGACTTGTCAATGATTGACTTGCTCACGTCGTTGGCCTTGCGAGACGAGTCCTCTGAGCCCTGTTGTAGAACTTGGCCTGTATTCTGCGTCGTGGTCCCCACGAGATCAGACACACCTTCTGTTTGTTTCTGTACAGGTATTGGGATCTTATCCTTGGTGTGCTGTATCACTGGTGAATCTTTTGAGACTGATTGTGCGGATTTGACGGCTGGGTTATCCATGGGGTTCAATGCATTTTTAAATGTCGGAGTGACAGTATCAGAGACCATACCGGCAGTAGCGGTGGAGGCAGAGCCCGTACTTTGGGCCACCCGGGTTGCTGAGCTGACCACCTTCTGGGACTTGGAACTCACTTGCTCATGGACAGTGCCTTTTGAGCTCTGTTTCGACGCTTTTGGTGGAGATTTGGATGCACCACGTCCAAGTACTGGAACACTCGGGAGAGATGAGAGGTAAGATGATGCCTGTTGAGCATAGCTTTGCTTCTGTTCCGCTGAATCACCAGGCTCTGTGACCGGAGGGTTGTTGATCTTTTTGGCGGCATCTGTTCTTGATGGCCGAGCTTGCTTTGTTGGAGCTGACAAGAAAGAACTGCTCGCATGTGGCATGCTCGGAAGCTTGCTATACAACAAACTGGCGTAGCCTTTGGAGGGATTCTGGTCAGCTTTTGCAGTTTTCTCAACAGTTGTAGCTGTTAGGCTTTCGGCCCTTGCTCGTTTTCCTTCAACATCTTGGGCATCAGGAACTCCCGGGATGTAGAAATATTCGATAGCTCTAGTGACGAGAGATTTCTCTGTCTGATCGTGTACCTTCTTTTCAAGCTCCTCTGCCTCTGCCTCTCCCTCGGCGGCTTCATCAGCCTTTCCGCCACCAGACTCGCGACGAATGAGCCACCGACGCTGCGAGAGCTTCGATTGTTCCTTCTCTTCAGCCTCCATCTTGACCAATTCTGCGCGCTCTTCTTCCACGGCTTGTAAGTTGATGTCCTCAAATCCGATCTTGTTTAGGATGCTGCCAATCAAGTATCGATTGCGCAGATGACCACTGACATCCTCAGAAACATCCACATTTTCGATACCTGCAAGACCTTCAATCTTTTGCAAGCCGGCCACGCCATATTGCACAGCAGAGGTCCGATACATGAATCCCAACACATAGTCGTTTTCGGAAAAAACGTTGACCACGCGTCCCGCGACGACACTTCGCAATATTCTCCAGTCACTCGTATCACTAGGCGTAGGTGAACCTATCAAGACCGCGTTCTCAACCAAACCAAAAGCTTTGCGTTTTGCCAGGCTCATCAGGCACATATAGATGACTCTAGCGCCTAGGGAATACCCGATCAATGTGACTGGTCTTTCACCTTGAGCTCTATTTATCAGGGCATCAGCAAGAACCTCACCAGCCTTTTCGGATCGACCCTTGGCAAGGCTAAAGGGGTTGTCGATCACCCTAGCCACTTTCATCAAGCCGATGGGCCACATTGCAGCAGCAAGGTCGGCAAAAATGGTGCTCGAAATGAGCTGCTTCTGAGCATAGGCCCAGGCAGCTGATTCGACCATTCCGTTCATGGCATTGCCCAGATTCAACAACGCCTCTAGTTCGTACTTGAGGGCAAATACTTCGGCGCCCGTGCCCAAGACGCGCCACGGTTTCACAACTTCTTCCTTTTCCCTCAGCCACCCTGAGATACAGATTGTGACACGAAGCTTGTGGTCATGTTCGCTGGCATGCGTGGCGCCCTCTTCGTCGTCTTCGCTCGTTCTTGCGCCATCGCTTCGGCTGTGAACCGGTAGGAATTGAAAATCCTCCACCTCCCGTGCATAATTGTCCATCATCTGGCCAGTCATCCTTCCACCATATGCCCCAAAGATGCCGCCGACAAGAAGTGAGCTACCTGCCACAGCACCTAAATAGGAAGCTGCTGTAGTGGCGCCCAGGCCCAGACCACCCATGACGGAGCCTACCCCAGCGGAAACCAGCGGGGCGGCATATCCGCCAGTGACGCCGATAATGGCAGCGCCAGCGGCAGTGGCGAGGGAGACCTTCCACTTCCTAGACTCTCTGTTCTGTTCGGCTTTCCTTTTAGTTTCGGCGTCGGCAGACAACTCCTTGACGGCTTCGAGAAGACCTTTGGCGGTGGTGTATTCGTCTTGCTCGAATGTCTTGAGAGGCAATTTGAGGGAAGATGTGAGGTTGAGCATCAAAATGCGTGAATACGCGTTGTAGTGTTCGAGAGACAGGAGAAGTAATAAGAGTGAATGGAGAATCAGGGTCCGTTGGTTCATCGCCATCTTGGTCAAGGGTGTCTTGGTCGGAGGGAAGAGATCTCTGAATTTCAGATTGACGGTTTTGTTGGAGACATTGAGAACTTGGGCAATTGTGGTCGAGGGGGCTTGTGGTTTCGGTACATCAACCTTGCCTGAGGATTTGTGGACCTGAGATCGGGCTGTGCGCTCGCTGTTGACAACCTGGCCTACACGTTGGATGACCTCCTGTCGCCATTCGTCATACGACTTAAGGGCGTTCTTCTTCAGGTTCTTCATCTTGAGTGTGGCAAGGTTTTTGTCGCTCTCTTCTTTGAGTTTGCGTTCTCGTTCATACAAGCCAACATCAGCGGTGGAAGGATCTGACGCCATGATTTTCTCGTCCTCAGTCATGCCTTGTCGAAGCAGAGTTTTATTGAGACCCGCAGCAGAATCAAAATTATCCAGGACTAATCGGCGCATTGACTCGGTGAGGCTGGCGACAAGAAGGGTTAGGTCGGCCCTCTGGGTATCGTCCAAGATGGATGTCAAGGTCAGGCCGTCGCTGTTCGGGCTTTGGCCATCATCAGAAGGTCCGGACTGCTTGTTTTCCGACATGTTGGGATGGGTATAATTTATTGGTTGGACTAGAGAATGGCGGCAGAAGATGGCAAGTGCTGGAGTGATAGGACTGATTCAGTCATCTGTTCATGAACGGGAGCAACAATTAGCCTCGGTCCACGCTGTGTCACCCACCGACGATCAAGATAAGCGAGCAGCTAAGACATGGGGCGAAGAGATCAGCAAAATGTGTGTGAGAGAGAGAGAGAGAGGAAGAAGTGAAGATGCCACCTTGTGGCGATGCAGGGAGAGAGACATGGAGGCAGGCGCGGCAGGTACACGTGGTGGTGAGTGGTGAGGAAGGAAGGGACTTGGGGAAGGTGCAAACTTGCAAACTGTCATTCATGACGTAGCTTGGGGCCAGACAAACCTCAACGAGATCCCGTACTTCTGGCCCTGGTATCCCTGTCAGCCAAACCATCACAAATTCACACGGAACATGAAAACCGGGCAGTTGAAAAGTAAAAACGCGATCCTCAACAACATGGTATGCGTATAGTTGGTATCATTGATTCGTCTCCTGAAATGCTTTTGCTTTGCTGCAATGGGTAGTTCCCTCGTCCTTAGGGGTACAGAACTACGAGCACTCGATAAGACACCTGCTAATTTCTGTCATCAACAGGTTTGATGCTTCAACCCAAGGCTCCAGTCAATGTCAATCCAGTCGGTGGGCAAATCCCTTGAACTCCTAGAGGATTGTGCCGAAGCTACAGTGATGGATTAGCGACATGAAATCTTGCCAGCCAGATCAAGCCTCACTTACCCAAATGTCTGTTTAATGCTGCGCACATAATATCCTTCCCAATTTCGCTGCACGACTTCCTCCTGTCCCACAGGCACTCCCGTCCAACTCACCCGCATATTGGTGACTTTGTCGACGTCATTCTGGTCGAAAAAGATCTCCTGCGTACTGAAATGACCTTCCGGCCATTGCGCCAACCGCCACTTCTGCACTAATCTCTTGGGGGGTTCCAGGGTCACAAATTCGCCCGTGACGTTTCCGTCAAAGATGGCAAACTTGGCACCTGGTTTGGAACCTTCGAAAACCTTGGGAGGTGCCCGTGTAAATGCAGCTAACCGCTGAGGGTCGGTAAAAGTCTGAAAAAGCTCATCGGCAGTAGTGCGAAATTCATCGGTGGCGGTCACGGTGGTGGTGTTGATCGAGGACTTGCCTGAGGTGGTCGTCGTCGTCGTCGTCGTAGTGTTGGTGAGGGGAGTTCGCTCTTTCTGAGCATGCCAGGTCGGAGTAGCAAAGCCGCTGGAAGGGTTGGAACCTGGCTCATGTTGGAGGTCTTTGCCATGTTCGGCTATCAGCGCAGGAGTAAGAGTCGAAAAGACAGTGCGGAGTTCGGGGACCAGTTTTGATCGGACGAGGTCTTTTACTGCTTGCTTTTCTTTCTGCTCCGAATAGATGTCTATCTCAAACTGACAGAGAGTTAGCCACATGGGGCTGATGTTGCCGTGGGTGCAACACTGGAACGTACAACATACTCCTCGGCTTCAGTGTCGTATGCACACTCTGGAACTTTGATGCTGCCACTGACATCGGTGCCTTCGCGAGTCTTGCCTGTACATATGGTTAGATGGGCGGAAATAAAGTGGAGCCGTTGTTGGATGCTCACCTTCATATTCAAGCTGTAATACAACATCGTAAATGGTAATGACTTTGCCTTTCCGCTGGCTCACTTCGACGTCGCCGTCCAAGGAGGTGAGTTTGGTGATCTTCGCAGAAACCCCATCCTCCTCTGCCGACAGCTTTTTGACTTCAGTATCTAGATAGGTTTTGGCCCATGGAGCGGCATCTTTGGTGACCCAATGCCAATTGTTTGGGTTATGGAGGACCATGTCGGGGGTCGAGACAAAATAGAGGATGAGGGAGATCGCACTTGGACAAGTCGGAGGAGGGTGAGGTCAGGAATCTTGACAGAGACAGTTAGTGACAAACACCATAGAAAGTACGGTGAAAAAGTCAAGGTGAATTTTGATTTCAGATTGTAGGCGCAATGCCGTTATAAGCTGATCCGCATTTAAAGAGTACAAATCTTCTCAGCCTGGTGCCAGCTGGTATTTCATCATTTTGGGAGAGGGATACGCAGAGGGTACAACTTACAGTATGATCTGCTTGAAAGTGTAGGGGTGTAAAGTAACTCGACGGAAAAGGGTGAGCGAAGCAGAGGGAAAATTGCTGGTGGGAGTAGTTGTGTCGATAACTGAATGGTGGTTGCAAAGGAACACCTAAAAGAAACATCTAGAATTTTGGAGTTTGACTGCGCGAGTCTTTCCTATGCGGGTGCAAGTGCAAAGTGCAAAGTGCAATTGCGAGTGGATTGTGGATTGTGGATTGTGGGTCCATATGTGGAACTCCAACAATGGAGGCCAAAGTCGTGCATAATTGGCCCAGGGGGCGTTAAGCCCTATGGCTTTGGGGTTTAAGCCCGCAAGAGCAGGCCGAGGGGCACCTAAGGACCCCGTGGACCCTCGGGCCCTCGGCCCCTATAATTGCATGCCCAAGCGTGGTACTTAGGATACCTAGCGTTCGTACCTAAAGTAGGTACCTACCTAATTAAAGCATCCCGTCTACGAGTATACCCGATAGGCCTCTCGGCCATTGTGGCGATGCAACGCTGGGCGCAAGGACTTGGTACATAATTAAGATATGGACTCAAGCATCTGGCAGTTCGTACTCCATGTCTGATGTATGAGGTCTTTCTGTACTCGGGCCCGTATTCATTGAACTCTATCGTACACGTCAGGTAAGCCCATTCTTCCATATACAATTTCAAACCCATGTTCCACCACCAGACAAATGCTCTGTGTGCACCCCTCACCAGCCAAGAGCCTCGGAGGTTCCTACCTCAGGCAACAGCTCCTAATGCTAAGAGGACTTCTAAAAACGCATCTGTCCTCCTCAAAAGCAGTATATACTGACTGACGCCCGTCACTTTCCCCAGGTGATCTCTCAAAACTGCTCGGATGATATCACGCCGCTTTTACATCAATCATCATGAGGCGCACACATGAATACACGGCATCTCAATATGTGACCGACTCAGGATTTCCTCTCTCTTGGATGTGCCGCTGCGTATGTACTGGTCGCGCAGACGAAGGGAGGGAACAAGAGGCCGAAGAATATCACCAACGCAACAAGCCCGCGCCCAACGTCATCATTGGCCGTCCTGCAGGCCGCGACGCATATCATGGGCAATCAGCCATGCGCTATCCTCGACAAAATGAGACCAACACAGAAGCTGGAAAGACGACTGTGCAGGAAATTACCGAGGAGTCCGGTCAACCATCCACAGACACCAATGCCAATACCAAACCCGACCCCAACCCCAACTCGAACTCCAATGCTACGACAACTTGAGCTTCCTGAACCTCGAGATTTGGTTAGTCTAGGCCTACGTGTTTCCTACCTGCGCCAAGAGTTCTGCGCGTGAGGATCTCTCACTACGATTGACCAGCCAGGATATGATATGAACCAGTATGCATCAGTTGGTGAACATTTAGAGGCACATCTCCTCAATTTTATTAACCATATCCAACAAGACATGTAAGAATAAAAAGAGAATCCTTAAGTAAGACAGACCGAAGCCGCGCAAGGCTGAAGCCTCGTCGCGCCGTATCACGTGATCGAATAAGTGGCTTGGCATATGCAGGAGTCTTCGCGGCGCCATCGCTTCAAGAACTCGCAGTCACTTTATTTCCCCAAAGCCTCCACGCATTTGCTATTGAATGCAGCGTGTCAAGAGTCCAAAGTCTCATCCACCTACCTTCCATAGACGGTATTTGTCGACTCCACGCAATCAACACTCGGTGGCAAGGCCGTTTTCCTCGACGCCCAGCAAGCCTCAGTATCGTTGAGCCCTTGTAACTACGCCCGCCATTCGCAAATTCAAAACAAGTCGACTTTCCCACCCGCCGTGAGAATTTGAATCCATCATTGCGCTCGGCGCAAACATCAATACGTTGGTCGTCACACAGTCCTCCCCGTCCATTCATCACCATGGCCGATACCACATCTCAAGATGCCGACCTCAAGCAAGAAACACCCGATGTAGGCGCGGAAGTGTCTACTAGTACTGGCGCCGCTTCTTCCAACACAGACCCCCAGCTCCCTCCTTCACAAGGTACGCGTTTAAACACGAGCCCCACATGTTCTCTCCCCTCAATCACATGCAAAGCCTCATACGAATCGCGAGACTAATCTTCCACCTTGATCAGATGACCCAGCAGAATCAGACCCTACCGTATCAGCAAATCCTTTAGATGCGCCCAAATCCCCACCCGCACAGGACGATCCAGACGCAGAGCAAGAAGATGCTGAAATGGGCGGCGTCGATGACGATGCCAAAATTGAAGACCCCGATGCTGAAAAGGACGCTGTCGCCGAATCGCAAGATCCAGCCCTTGGAGATTCTGGCGCAGAAGTCAATACGGCCCAGTCCAAATCTGCTCTGGAAGCTGCTGCAAACTCTCATTTAATTGCCCAGACACACCAGATCATTCTTCCCAGCTACAGCACGTGGTTCGATATGCACACCATTCACGCCTTGGAGAAGAAGTCTCTTCCTGAATTCTTCAACACCCGCAACCGAAGCAAGACCCCTGCGGTCTACAAGGACTATCGGGATTTCATGATCAACACCTACCGCCTAAACCCAGTTGAGTATCTTACCGTCACAGCCTGTAGGAGGAATCTGGCAGGTGATGTCTGCGCCATTATGCGAGTGCATGCTTTCTTAGAGCAGTGGGGCTTAATCAATTATCAGGTATTATTCCATCCTACCCTCGTCCATGTCCCTTCTAATCCATACAGGTCGACCCTCAAACACGCCCTGCCAACATCGGTCCTCCTTTTACAGGTCACTTTCGAGTGATTGCCGATACTCCTCGCGGCTTGCAACCTTTCCAACCAGGCCCAAACACCTTCACCACTACTGGTAAACCACATCCGTCCACGGACCGTGCCAAATCTGCCACGCCGTCATCCAAGACAGACTTGAATCTTGAACTTCGGCGCAATATCTACGACGACAAAGGCAAGGAGATCAAGCCGAGTGAAGACCCAGAAAAGCAGACCAACGGGGAAGGTGCCACTGCCAATGGCTCTTCTGCCGATGCCACCACAAAGGCCATGGACGAGGCCGCCAGAGAACCCTTGAAGACCTTCAATTGCTTCTCATGTGGCATTGACTGTACTAGATCTCGTTTTCACTACGCCAAGTCCGACCCCGCCTCTACCACGGCAAGCGAAGCCAAGTACGACCTGTGCCCCAATTGTTATTTCCAGTCTAGAATGCCTAGTAACCATCGGTCATCCGACTTTGTCAAGATGGAAGAACCTGAATACAACTCAATACCCGACAAGGACGCTCCTTGGACAGACGGCGAAACCCTGTTGCTTCTCGAAGCTCTTGAACTTTTTGATTCCGACTGGAATGAGATCTCAAAGCACGTCGGCACAAGAACGAGGGAAGAATGTGTGTTGAAGTTCCTAAAACTTGAGATTCAAGACAGATATCTCGAAGACGGCCCCAATCCTGGCGCCGCCCTAAAAGCCTTGTCTGGACGAAGCCCAATATCTCAACTCGAGAACCCTGTCATGTCAGTCATCACATTCCTTTCCCAGCTCGCGGACCCTGGCGTTATTGCGGCTGCCTCGGGTCGGTCGATTGCCGCCATGCAAAAAGAACTTCGCGCACAATTAGAGCAAGGCGATGCCACCGAGACGGCCAAACCCAAGGAACCACTCAAGGCTGAGGATGCCATGGACGTGGACGAGACACAAGCCAGCGAAGAAAGCGCTGCCGGTTCATCCGCCGTGGTCAATGATATTGCCACCACCGCTATTGCCACTGTTGCTGCCCGTTCCTCTGGCCTGGCATCCCATGAAGAACGTGAATTGACTCGCCTCGTTGGCGCGGCCGTCAACTTGACTCTTCAGAAATTCGAGCTCAAACTCGCTCAATTTGCTGAAATGGAAGAAATAGTCCAAGCCGAGCGTCGAGATCTTGAGAAGGGACGGCAGCAGCTCTTCCTCGACCGTCTTGCCTTCAAGAAGAGAATGAAGGATATGGAGAATACGTTCAAGCAAGCAAGCCTGAAGGGCCCAGAGGAAGGAATGCGCATGATGCAGGAAGCAGTCCATGCCCAGCAGGGATCTAGAGTGGGTTTTGCAAATGTCAATGGGGGAGCAGCCGGCGGCGTTGGTCCCGTGGGATCTGATGGTGGCGAGTCCAAGGGAATTGATCTTTAGTAGACCTTCAACTCTACATGTCTAAAGGGCGGCGACACTGTTTTATGCGAGGCGTTGGGACGCGCTAGGGAGGGTCGACATGTTGAAACTCGATGAAATCTCTTGTGCCGATATACAGAGGAGGTCAAGGAAATCAGTTCGATGGGCAGGCAGCGGCACGGGAAGACGAGCAGCCATGAACGCTTCGGTGGTCATCATGACGGGCCATCGAGCCTGCTTCGTCGAGAATACCCGCCGAAATGACTGAACGTGGTACTGAATGTTGGACATCAGGGCAGGAAATTACATGCGTGTGTATGTGTAGCAACACGGGATACAAAATCATTGGATGTGACATTATCACAACAGTCTCACATAAGCGTCAACTTGGGCGTGAGAGAGCCAGTGATGTCGGCATAGAGGAGGTCAATTGTCGAGCCCAGGTCTGGAGCTAATGAGATAGGCTTAATTTATTTGGTAGATCTGATTAGCCATCTGCGGTTAAGGCTTGACCGTATCTGGCACTAAAGGATGTTAGCGCATAGTTTACTTGCTCGACGACGCTTTGAAGCTAGAACTCCTTTTCCTCAGAGCCTTGGGCTGCTCGAGCGGTTCCAATCTCAGAACTTGACGCAATCATGTCTCTCTCTATGCGTGTGGAAATCAAGACATACTCTCTAGAGATTCCGAATCAGCAAAAGGAATAGCTGTCGCAAACAGAAGATTCCCCTGCTAAACCTAGTCGGTCATGGTCGGCACAAAGAAACACCACCGCCAGACGTTTTCATCGTGCAGGATGAATGCATGCGAGGCACCTTCTTGCATTCTAGCTGAGGTACAGTGAGAACTTCGTCTGATGGACTACTCTCGGATGGACTACTTCCGGGTCTCAAATCACAACTTTGACGATACAGATGCAGACAGGTCATCAAAGAAATTCGTGAAGTCTGACGGTACTTGTGATGATCTTGGGCACGACGCCGCCCTTGGCTAATTCATTAAGCGTTTATCATGGCTCTATGATACTGTCATTCATTCATACATATCGAAGTGAACGCAAAGTCTGTTACAGCTCGATGGTTGCACGACATGGCGTGGAAATCTAAAAGCCGGGTCATTCTGCTCGCCAACATCCGCTACACTTTCCCACCGGTCCGTTGACAAAGGAAGTGGTAGGTCTAGTGTCAGCGTATGGGATGCTGCTTTCTCAGTGGCCCTCTAATGCTGCTGCCTCAACCCCCACAGCCCCCTGATGGATGCCCGTATCCACGCATGGCTGTGGAACGGGTTCAAGGACAACGCATTCGCAGCTACCGGCTGATCAAATTGCCCGCTACTAACATCATTGCTGTTTTCCCTTGATCATCAAGCTGGACTACAGGATGTAACCCTACGTTGGCCACTCCATTGGGGTGTTCCTGTTACGCATTCTCCGGTTATGTGTTTGGAGAGATCACGGAGCAGCGGTCTATACTGAGACACATGCGCACTCCAATCGCTTTTCAGCTCCGAAATGGATCAAGATTCTCGGCCAATGCTTCGCGGTTGGGAGTACAAGCCCTGAGAAGTTTCAACCACTGCACTTCGGCTTCGGATTCAAGGCTAAAGGTTCATCCATTACAGAGGTTTGGTGTCGTTCTCAAATCGATGCCTGCTGTTGTATCCTCGGAATCTATGGATTTGGAATATCGAACGACCACGACGGTGGTACTGGACTCTCACAGGTGGACCATCCGTCGGGTTTCTCCTTGTGATTTTTGCTCGAAACCACCTTACATGAGCATGGAATCGTCAATCTGTTGTCCGTTTCTGTTCACAGTCTTCCACCGGGTAGGCGTTTCTGGAAACAACCATAACATGTCAATATTGACAATGCAAAAAGCTTTCAGAATTGCACGCAGGATAGATGGACTCTAATTACAGCATTGAAGCATTTGAAAAAGCATAAAGCTGGGAGGACCCAAGTCTGCATCGGGTTTCTCACTCGACATTGGTTATAGAGACAGCAGGTTGGTGAACGAGGACCCCCGTTCTAGTCTCGCAGCTTCAAAGTTAAGTTCCGACCATAAGAGAGTCTGGCCAGGTGAGATCTACATGATTACTTTGCTTGCTCATACATGCTCTCAGCCCCACTCCAAGGTCTTCCAAATGCACCGTTGTGGTAACCGTCAATGAGACGGGTTGCGAGTTCTTGATGCCAATCGCCGACGTAATAGAGAAGAAGTTGATATGAACCCAGCTAAACCTATTTAACTCCCTTTTGTGAGGGTTGCAGTACCTGCATCATGGACAATTGACCAGGGGGACAAATTGTCGTCGCGACGTATGTGTAGTGGGAGCAAGGAATTGGCACCGAGGACAATTTCAGAGTTTCCATGCGCCTTTCTTGCTTTCGTGCTTCTGCTACTCATGGTTATTCTTTCACCCGGCGGCGACAGCATTGCGACAAGTGCCAAATCGAGATGTTCCATGTCATGCATATGATGTAGGCCGTGAAATCTGCCAACCTCGCTGTCGCTACCATGCTTCTCCTGCCCGTTCAACTATGCGGAGTAACCAGCAATTTGGAACAGTAGGCATTGTTTCATCGTCCTCTCAGTCAACTATCTAGACGAAGTTTTCTGATGAATCGCCACCTCCACAGTACGGGTAACCACAGATCGAGTTTGAGATCTGCTTCATGCGACGAGGCGTCATCATCGACGACACTGCCCAACATCCTCATGACTTGTCCGGTTCATCGATTAAGCGTCTCAGAAAATGCGGGTGTGGACAGGATAAGCTATGGTCAGCTGGGGAAGATGAGTGGTTCAGAGAAACTGATGATGACCGCCCGTGTCCCGAGCGTCCCTCCCCCGCATAAGAAGCACGGGGTCTTGGGCCTTGAAACTGTTGAAACTGTGGAGTTACAGGGGTGCCCTTGAAGTCTTGGACTTTTGGATAGGCTTCTAATGGAGGAGGAGTGCTTATGCTTACGCTCTAAGTACTCCGAAGTGTCTCTAAACTCTGGTCGCCCGCTCAGGTCCTTGACAGGATTTGGAGAATTTCCACTGTTGCAGAAACGAACAATCCCACCAGCACACGCACACTCACACCTTGTTGCCTCTCGCTTGCAGATACGGGCGGCACTTGGCTCTGTGTGGTTTGTCACGCTTGATTCGAGCAGCAATCGCCATTCGTGGCTCGAATCTCCTAGTCTTTGTCACCCTGCTTAGCGTCCCGATACGCAGATTCCATCATGATCTGCCATACACGCATCCCTCAGCAATGCCTCCCTCTTCGAGACTCCATACCCGGGAGGGGTATGAATTTTGATACTCTACAAGTACTATCACTCCCCTTGCTGAGCCCACGGTCTATATACAATTAGATTCTTCAATCTCGAGACTGCTTGACCCAGCTGATCCGAGAAGGCCGAGTCAGCCTCACATATCTTTTGCTACCTGATGCTGTACCCATTCAGCAAGTGCTCGTCATGAAGATTCTTGCCAGAGCCGCGGATGATGTCCGCAACGACGTGACATGGAACAGAGTGGGCTCTCTGGCCGTGCGTGGAATACATGCTGCTCCAGCCGCCATCCTGCTCTATCTCACAGAGAAGGTCCCCATCATCGGGTGGCTCCCTCGATATGACTATCGATGGATTGTCAACGATTTCGTCGCTGGCTTAACCCTTGCTCTTATGCTGATCCCTCAGAGTCTGGCATATGCAAAGATTGCCACCATCCCGGTGCAATTTGGTCTCATGTCCAGTTGGCTCCCAGCGGTGTTGTATGCCTTTATGGGAACCACCAAAGGTACCTGCGGACTTGTGTCTCCTAGCTCATGCTCTCGCATTAACACCGTCCAGATCTATCCACAGGACCCACATCGCTCATCGGCTTGCTCACCTCTGATGTGGTCGAGGCACTTACTAAGGAAGGCTACACAGAGCAGGCGGTCGCTTCTGCCGTCGCCCTTATGATGGGCGTCTACGGAATGCTTCTGGGTTTCTTGAAGCTTGGATTCCTGCTTGACTTCGTCTCCACCCCAGTTCTGACTGGCTTCATTTCTGCTGCGGCCATAGTCATCGGTCTTGGCCAAGTCAAAAATCTGATTGGCGAGGAAAACATTCGGGACGGCACTGCAAATATCATCCATGATGTCTTCAACAACTTTGGTACCTGCAACGGTCGGGCTGCGGGCATTGGCCTCAGCGGAGTAGTTCTCCTCGTTGGCCTCCAGAAGATTGGCGACCGCTGGGGAAGCAAGAACCGGATCATCTGGTTCCTTTCAATCACTCGTGCTTTTATTGCACTGCTTCTCTTCACCGGGATCAGTTACGGCGTCAACAAAGGCAGGGAGAAGAGTGACTATCTCTTCGAAGTCAGTCAGGTCCCTGCGAGCCGCATAGAGAACCCCAGAATGCCCGACGGCGAGTTAATCAAGAAATGTATTGGCCGCAGTATCGCCGCCTTTGTCGCTGCCTCTGTTGAACATGTTGCCATCGCGAAGGCTTTTGCCGCCCGCAACAACTATGTCACAGACGCAAGTCAGGAGCTTTGCTATTTTGGCATCACCAATTTCTTCAATTCCTTCTTCCGTGCCATGGGTGTGGGAGGAGCCATGTCCCGAACTGCTGTCAACTCCAATTGCAAAGTCAAGTCACCGCTTTCGGGCATCATCACCACTGCTTTCGTTATCCTTTCCATTTACAAATTCACGGGCGCTCTTTATTGGATACCAAAGGCCACTCTTGCTGCCATCATCATCACAGCCATTTGGCCCCTGATTGGTAACCCCAGAACGTACTATCAGTTCTGGAAGACTTCGCTGGCCGATTTCATTGCAGCCATGCTTGCCTTCTGGCTCTCTTTGTTTGTCAGCACTGAGGTTGGTATCGCCACAGGTGTGGCGTGGAACATCGTCTTTTGTCTCCTTCGTCAAGCCTTTTCACGTGTCCGTTCTTATGGTGCAGAGACACGATCGGAATTCACTGTTTCGCTGGAGAACTCGCGAGGAATCCCCCCGAATCTGCCTCCTGACACTCGCGTCTTCCGTTTCAACGAATCATTCTTCTTCCCCAACGCTCAGAGAACTCGAATGATCATCCTGGATGATGTCAAGACCTACCATGCTCCAGCTTACAGCAGCGTGAATGGATCTGAGAAGGATCGGATATGGTCCGTGGAAGGAGAGAGACGTGTGGCAAGACTCCGAAAGCAAGCGGGCCTCGCAACCGACGCTCTGCCTCCAATTCATGTCATTGTCCTCGATTTTAGCAAGGTCAACTACATCGATACGACAGCTGTCTCTGCCCTCAAAGGTTTCTTCACCGAGATCAAGAAGTACGGCGGTGATAAGCTGGAGATTCGCTTCTCCAACCTAACCGAGCACATCCGCTCAAGGTTTGAGAGGGCTGGCTGGACCTTGCTCGAGCCAGAATCTTCCAATGACAACAGTGGATTGACTGAAGTTCGAGTGTTTAGAACTGTCATAGATGCCATTGCTGCGTCTCGCTTTCCAGATGAGGTCTTTGAGGTCGTCATCAAAGGCAGCTCTGATGAAGAGTCCCCTACTCACCTCGACAGTGAGAAAAGAGCTTGATGTCAAGATCCAAAGTGCACCGGCACTGTTGCTACGACTTGTTTGACCTGATGTGACGTTGGTCAATGACCTTGAATGATGTTGCAACGATTTGGTTGGTGATGGACATCATCCACGTACCGAGTGCATAATTGATGAAGCATGATGTTGTAAGCACTGTTGTCAGATTTCAAGAGGCCCCCGACATATATACACACGTATATGCCAACAGAGAAGGAGTTCCTCACCTACCTGGTATTCCTGATCTCTCTACTCCTCCTCCTATAGTCATCATGCTAAATGCCGTATCGACCCGATTATAGTGATTTTGAAGGAAGAGATCGACTCCCTGCGCTTCCTGCGCTGTAGCTTGGACAGAATACTTATAGAGGGCCCGACTTTGACCGCAACACATTAGGAGATGTGAACACGTCAACCCTCCTCGGATACTCTAGATTGTGGATTCCGAAGATTCCCGTTCATATGAGGTTGGTAAACAATCAGCCGGACGGAGCACTCACCGATGGCGGATACGTTCGATGTCTCCTCGTCCGACCCTCTACCTGAGGCGTTCTCCGGTTTCTAGCCTCAGTGAGCGGTGAGAGATAGGATAATAGTATCTGTGGTGTTTTCCCAATCTCGGAAGATGGTTTTGGCACCTGGCCGTCAGGATATGTGGGCTATGCGATGGTGCGGTGATAACATGGAGTGAGGTAACTAGATATGCAATATAAGGTAAATCATGTGTTTTGTACTATCTACGATAACACGCTACCCCTATCTTGAAAGATAACGGCTATTTGTCGAATGAGGCGTTCTCGTCAGATACACATCCACAGGAAAAGTGTTACCAGTCAAAAGAGGAGACCCCTTGGACATGTACCAGGAAATGTGGCAATGTAGTCAGGCCTGGTCAAATGTCGTATACCTCATTCCAGACGAATTGATCCCTCTGCTCGCCAGAACAGCCAGACTATCCCAACAACTAGTTTGATGGCGCCAGCTATCCAAAGTGGATCTGTAATGTCCCCTTCGCTAGTGAGGAAGCCGCCGAGCACTGCACCTGCGAGCAGTGCAACAGCAGAAATGAAGCGTCGATTTCTCTTCGAATTTTGGGTCAAGGGGGCAGTGAACAAAGTTGGATCGAGCATCAGGTCGCAATATGTGCTGGTGAGTACAACGGTAGGCAATTCGTTATAGGCGAGCATTCTGCTAGCGACAATCTGTCCCGCGGACTGGAACGACAGTAGTGAAAGGGGGAGCAAGACAATCAAGTTGTGAGGCAGTTGATCTCCTGCATTTCGGTGAACGACGCCGCTGACAACCAATCCGGCGCCGATGAAGCATAGGACCGCCTGAAAGACAAAAGAGCCACACATGGTCCCTCGACGGAGGGGTCCGAGAGCTCTCGCCGCACGGCTGAAAAAGTAGGTCCCCAAGCAGAAACTGACGATGGCAGTGCTCGATTTGACCCATCGATATGGTTGACTAAATGGTTGTCCAGACATGCCGAGGCCGACGTAGACAGTGTTGCCTGTAGCATACACGGTCAATCAATCCATTCTTCCTTGATGAGATAACACGCTTTCATGTTGTCCATGCCAGATTTGTTGATTAGGGTAGCTCACCTGTTTGCATACTCACGAAGCAGCTCCAGACATTGAATACTGCACTATCCACAAGGCCAGAGATGAAGGACGCAATTATTAGAATCAAATCGGCCCATGATTTATCCACATCTTCAGCCAGATATCGCCTCCATTGCTGAAGTCGAGACTTCTTCTTGCCCAAGTCGTCATCGATGTGACTGATTTGGTTCATTATGGATTCACAGTCTCCTACGGTAGCAATGGCAGTTGAAGTACATAGAAGCTGTGTATTAGCCAAGTCTCAGATGTGGAAGCAAGACGATGAAATATATTAATGAAGTACCCCTTGGGCAATTCACGATGCCCCAGAAAGTTGGCTCATGTCGGGTCATTATGCCGTGTTCGATTTTGCTCTGTGGTCATGTCTAGCCAACCTGGCCACCTTGACGGGTAAATTTTGAAGCCTCTCGGTACCAAAGATGTCTGGCCAAGGGCGAGACCCACGGTCAGTGAGTAGGGGTGAGGTGTCCCTCGGAAAACTGAAAGGAGATGCATGCGGGAGAGGGTCAAGAGTGGCTTGCCTCTCCGCATCTTGGTGATTTCCCGCTAACAACTTTGGCGATCTTCTCCACAGATCTACTGGCAATATGCATCCGGTAGAGATAGTTCGAGTCTAGAGTAGGTGACAGACAGAACTCGCTTGATAGATTTGCCGCCTATGGTTGATGTTTCCAACACTCCTCATTTATATGGCCACGAGGTCTTGCAATTGCCGAAGGCTGGGTGTCTTGGATTCAATCCGAGATTAGAGAGATCTCACCTCTCTTAGGAATACCCTATACTTTAGTGGTCGGAACCTGCATCCATGAATGATACCCTGTTGTTCATAACCCTAGAAAATGCCATCTACCAGTTTCAACAGAATTCCCGCGACAAGCATGACTAGGCAACAGTGCTCTAGATACGGTTAGCAATAATACAACAAACGAACAACACGGAATCAACTAACATTGGATGAGACCGGTGTGTGACCACCTTTCGCTTGTCGCATATATTCTATTGAATGCTCCAAGTCACGTGGGTCAGCAGATACGACGCATTATTAATACTGTGGAAATCGCACGGTTTCGAAGAATTGATGTACAGTATATTGTTGTCCGCTAAGGTCAATTAATATGAGAGTAATAGTAAGAGTCTACAGGTTCGATTAGATCCCTGACTTTGACTTCTTTTCCAGACGCAGGTTGCCGAGGTCTTTATTGGTGCAGCTAAACTATGTATATACCGAATAGATGCAAAGGTGAGGGATCTTGGGGGTCGTGGGGGTCCATTTGGAGGATAAGTTTTTCCGCTCCGCATTGGATGGTGGGTTGCGCCTTCCTTATGGACTATTCCTTCGCGCCTTCCCCAAGCCCGAGGCTGACGCGCACTTGCCACATTAGTCTCCACTGGCAAAATGTCGACCAAAATACTTCGACTTCAGATTCAACGTCGACGGTACGAGATTTTTCTCTGTTGGTGCCTTGGACGTTTCTTCTATGCTTTAAACATGCCAGATCAGAAACCCTGGGTCGAATGACTCGCCAATTCCCGTAGTAGAGTGTGACTCGCGCCGCCAGGCGTCCCTCATATCTCAACCTCGGCTCACTCCACGTTATCGGTTGTAAGCCCAGCATCATCACGGCTCCACCTATGAACAAGCCGAATGCTAAAATACACCCCTCTCTACAGAGCATTTCCTTGCTTCAATTCATTCCTCGACATCCATATTCAACCATGCCTACCAACGTCGAGACCCCTATCATCGTCGGCGTCGGTGATTTTGTGAACCGGTCACTTGCTCTGGATGATGCCCATGAACCGCTGACGTTGATTCTCAAGGCCATTGAGATTGCGCTTGACGACACAAAGCTATCCTCGACATCACGGCAGAAACTACAGTCTGCCATTGACAGCATTGATGTGGTCAGGACATGGACATGGCCGTACGATGATTTGCCCGGTCTGATTGGTCAAAACCTGGGTGTCAATGCGAAGCACCGCTTCTACAGTGATCACGGTGGAAACAAACCTGCAAAATTACTAGACGAGGCTGCAAGACGTATCTCCAGGGGCAAATCAAAAGTCGCTATAGTCACAGGAGGTGAAGCTTTGGCTTCGCGTGGGTCGATCCAACGTCCATACCACCAGTATCAATTCTGACAAGTTCCATAGTAACGGCATGTGCCAAGGCTGGAAAGATGCCCCCTCCTGGCTGGTCCAAAGTTCATGAGGATGTTACAAAGGTGTTTTCCGCGACCGGAAGAGATCTAGGCCAGAGTAAGGTGGACTTGACCTCAACCTCGACTTTGACTGACCTTTTCCAGCTGTTGGTGGTATTCACTCCATCGGCGACCCGATACAGATATACCCGCTTTATGAGAATGGGTTCCGCGCCCATCGCGGCCAGACTATCGCTCACAACAACGAAGAATCAGCTCAATTATATGCCGACTTTGCCGAAGTGGCAGAAAAGCAGCCGTATTCTTGGAATTTTGGTTCCAAGAAGTCCAAAAGCGATATTGGCACTGTTACCAAGCAGAATCGACTCATCTGTTTTCCCTGTCTGTCCCTCCTGAGAGTTGTCGCTGCAAGAGCAATTTTTCACTAACCTCATACTTCTAGATCCTTTGCTGATGAACGCATTCAACACGGTCAACCTGGCTGGTGCGGCCATCTTAACCTCGACCTCATTTGCATATGAGCTCGGAATCCCACAGGAGCAATGGATTTACACGCTTGGAGGTGCTGGAACCCGTGACAACGATAATTGTGGGTGTTTTGTCGCATTTCATATTGATTTCCGACTAATGGTTATGATTTCCAGTTTGGGAGCGACCAAATTTCCATTCCTGTCCATCAATTGAACGCTCACTCGATGCCGCGTTGGCAGTCACAGGCCTTTCAGCTGCAGACATTGATTTGTTCGATTTTTATTCGTAAGGATACCCCCTCGCTCCTCATGCCGTGATATTTCGAGATGCCAAGGGCTTATGGTTCATGAAATCTGATAGATGTTTCCCAATCGTCCCAAAACTTGCTGCCCACCATCTCAAGCTACCAATAACAGGGGGCAGGAAGGCATTGACTCTTTTGGGGGGTTTGACTAGTTTTGGAGGCGCGGGCAACAATTATTCCATGCATGTAAGTTGAATTGTTGTCCATTGAAGCAGAAGGGTTTCCTTGACTGAACCTCACAAAGGCCATTACGGAGATGACACGACAGCTTCGCACAGGCAAAGGTCGAAATGGCTTGATTCTTGCCAATGGTGGATTCCTGTCGTACCAACATGTCATTTGCCTTTCAACCATGCGAGGTCGTGACGGAGCTCCATACCCTGAAAAGGAAATTCTACCAGAGTTTATTACTGATATTCCCGCTCCTCCGATAACTGCCACGGTCGAGGGTGAACAGGACGCGACGATCGAGGTATGTAATCCCAAGCCGGCCCCCAACCGCTCCGTTGCTAACCTGAATCTTCATAGACATATACTGTGGAATTCAAACGAGATAATACTCCCCTCCGTGGGTATGTGGTGGGTCGGTTGAATAATGGCCACAGATTCCTTGCCAACCATGGAGATGAGGATACGTTGAAGCAGCTGTCCACATGGTCGGGAGAGAAAGTTGGGCTTTCCGGTAAAGTGAAGAGTGATGGCAAGAGAAATCTCTTTGTCCTATCCAAGCATTTAGCAGGCAGATTGTAGAGTGTAGGGCTACATGTCAGTACCACTGGGAGCAGGGCAAACGTAACCATGGTAAAAGCGGTTCACTACCTAGAATGATCGTTTCGACATTGCGTATGTCTATTCGGGGATGGTCGCCAAAGCAAGTCAATAACGTGGTCAAGAACATGTAGGAACAAATCTGGAATTCCATTGGCAGTCAATTGTAGGGCTTCGCAACATATATTTAGTGTGCTTGAACAGATGTCGGATCTCACAAAGTTGAGAAACCGCCCAAAGCAGCGAATGTCGTCATCCCGCCATGCAACTTATACGAGCCTGGAGATCTTAGAAGCCTTTCATTAAATTTAGTTGGACGATCATTGGGCGCCTTGGTGGTGATAGATCACAAGTACCAAGTAGCAACCAAGGTGCCATATTCGTAGCTCCGGTCCCTGACCGATCTCGTCCATAGGAGTGCGAGTTGTTCTAGTCGATGATCCCAGCTCCGCCTATGAATCTAATTTGGCGCTTCCGCTAGTCTAGAAGTGTATATCTATGGACCAGAATCTTCGTCCGTCCAGGTCCACGTTCTGAGTTCGCCCCAGATGCATAAGAAACAACATGTCTATGAGTGTAGACTTTATCTTGACAGCACTCTTGAGCTAGTTGGTCAGGCGTCCTACATGTCGAAAAGTGGTCGTAATTAGGTATATATTTCCTTTAATATCCCAGGTTTTAGAACAGACTACTAGCAAAATTTGAAGAATGTTGCTGAACAGTAAATCTTCTACTGTGTGGAACATTACTGAGATAGCTCTCTCGCCTCTTTTCTCTCACCATCTAACCAAGAAACACATACAGAAAGCGACGGGCAATCCCCCACCCCAACTAAGATGCCTAAATTGATAGTCGGAATGATGGGCAGTTCGGTGGCTCACGGGAGCGGGTCATTGGCGACCAAGGCGCAAGTGGAATCCTTTCTTGCGGCAGTCAAGCGACACGGAGTGCGCGAACTGGACACGGCACGAGTGTACAATGGAGGACGATCAGAGGAGCTTCTGGGGGAGGTTGGGGCGGGCAATAATGGATTCGTCATCTCGACCAAAGCACCCGGTTTTGCGGCTCAGTCATTGAAGGAAGAGCGGATCCTCGACAATTGCAAGAAGTCGCTTGCGGCGTTAAAGCAGGACAAAGTCGATATCTACTATTTGCATGGACCAGACCGAACAGTTCCGCTGGAGGAGCAATGTCGCGCCATCGACGCCCTGTATCGTCAGGGCAAGTTTGATCGGTTCGGAGTGTCCAACCTGGCTGACGATGAGGTTCGTCGTATTCATGCCATCTGCTCCCAGAACCGCTATATCTTGCCCTCGGTCTATCAGGGCGTCTACAACCCCATTGCACGCGGGGCCCAGACTACATTGTTCCCCTTGCTCAGGTCTCTCAACATGGTCTTCTACGCCTTCTCCCCTCTGGCCGGTGGCTTGCTTGCAAAGTCGCTTGCTGATATCACCTCTCCACCAGAGGGGTCTCGGTTCCATGAGATGAAGGTTTTTGGTGACATTTATCTCCGGCCAGACGTCCTTGCTGCCTTGGCCAACGTTCAAAAGTCGGTTGATGCTGAAAATATCACTCTACTCGAAGCCACGTTGCGCTGGTTCATGCATCATGCTCCTCTGCGTCAACAGGACGGCGTCATCTTAGGCGCTTCCACTGAGGACCAGATCAATCGCACCTTGTCCGCCTGCGAAGGGCCTCCTTTGTCTCGGGCGCTACAGGATGCTTGGGAGGGTTTAGAGCAAGCCCTCAAGCATGATCCTTTACAATATCATAGTTGATTATGCCTTCGTCACTGTACTTTTACGTCCTCACACGCATTTGTTCTTTCACTAATTTGGGTTATCTCACTTAAGAAATATCCCAACGCTTGACTTTGTCCAAATTGTTTCAGACGACGTGTGGCAACTCGACTATACCTTCATTTCTCTGTGTCACACGCGCATTGATCCTCTCAACGAAGGCCTCCACTTCCTCGGTAACACCAGTCCAAAGATCCATCACAAATCCCTGGCTGGCTTCGAGTCGGAATCGAATTGCTCCAACGGTCTTCTTCCTCTCGTCTAGTTGGGCCGACATGCCCCTGGCCCATCTCCAAAGAATTCCCTGTTGCCTTGCTGCTGCTTCCACTTTATGTTTGACGTTGAGTTCACGAACAAATGCTGCAGTTGCATCAGTGGGGATCGGATCGCGGTGTCGAACGGTCGCAAGTAGGTATGCAAACATCTTATCCAACCAGTTAGGGAATGGATAATCCTCATCGAACGCAACGCTGGGGCAGTGTCTTCTCCATTCGCGATATGCCATGTCAGCTTTGCGATGCACCTGATCTCTTGCTAGGTCAAAACAATCACGAGCAGTCCACGACTGAGACTCTGGGTGAGACAAGATCCAACGTACAAAGGTCTGATGTTGCCGCCGAACCGATCTGGTAGCCCAATGCGCGTGGCCCCTCATTGCCCACTCATAGAACTCGGTATTTTTGGAGATCCAGTCACGGAAAGAAGGAGTGTAGAAGCCATTGCAAGCAATAAGGTGCTGTAGCCCAGCTGGAAGATGTTGCGTTCTAGTCTCTGTCGTAGAGTGAGGCCATGGTACTGGAGCACCCGGAGTAATACTAGCCGGAGTGACACACGTATTTTCTGTCACGTCAACTTCGGTCCGCAGAGAACTTGAAATGAACACTCTGGGGCGCCGCAGCCTCTTCGCTATCGCAAACCTGGGGTTCTGCTGTAACGTTGCCTCTGTTGTGGCAGATGGTGCTGCGGTAACCGCTTGGTGCGGTTTATGATTTGGGACTGTCGCCACTGACATCTCATGACCTGACACACTCTCTTCCCGCCTGCATGGTGACCCTACATAGGCATCTCGAGTCGGCCAACCGTCCGGAATTTGCCCTTGTTGCGCTGAACTTTGACATAGTTGATTGGGATTGGATGACATTGGTCGAGAACCGCAGGATGACTCAGACCGTGGAGGGTGCTTGATGCTTTTCAAAGTGCGTCTGACAGATTTTGCCTGGTATGCAAGGGTCATTTCACGATACATGGCCGCAGCGGCTGAAGGAAGAGAGGGTACTGGAGAGTTGCTGTTAGATATCCCAGATATCATGAAAAATGCTGCGTGGTACTCACAAACAAGTCCGTCCACGTGTGCGTCGGACCCTACTTGCTCATCGTAACTGAGATTGGCGATGACGAACATTGTCCACTGAACATGTTCTTTTGCCAGAGGCCAATGCTCAACCTCATACAGCGCGTAGAGCTGCGTGACAACATACTGTCCACGTGACTTCTTGCGGTGCTTATTTTCATGCTTGAAGGCATAGAAGATGTCTGTTTTCGGAAGCCGTGTCTTGATAAAGTCGGTAAGCTGCGCCTCACGGGTATTGAGGTGTTGTTCTTTAGCATCACAAAGGCGAACTGTTGGCGCGGGTAGTTCTGGTCGAGGGAAGTCAAGGACCCAGTCACACCATGAGAGCAATTGAGGCGGATTGAAATGGAACAGGTCTTGGAAACGCATGATTGTACCTGTAATCGAGCAGAATTGTTGGTATCAGGAGGTAAGATGGTAAAATGCAGATGAACCTACAATGACTCTGCGCGTCCTGGGCTGTAGCCAGGGAAGAGGCGTCAAGCCTGTAGTGAATGGCCATCTCGGAGGGTGAGGTATTTTGACTTCACCATTTGTCCCACCGTGATTGAAACATCGTATGGCAGTTAGAACCCCCACATATTGACATTATCACTCCTTCTGCCGCCTGATTCTGAGAGCTGAGACAGAGATGAAGACACTCTGGAAGCACTCTAGAAGTGATGTCGATATTTTCAACCCAAAACAAATCTCAGCCAGTTCTTTTTCAATTGTTCTGCTCCGTCCTTCATAGGCCAGCCTCTGATCTCGCAGATCTTGACGACAATATCATAAAGCAGCCTGTCCATTGTCTCTCCAGCGCAGTGAAGGTCGCTCTCTATGAGAATTCGATCATCGGGGACTAACCTTATGACATTGGTGACCCTTTCAGAGGATGGATTGGAGAAATTGATTGCAATGGAAAAGGAGAAGTAGACCTCGGTGGGGACTTTGGGGTTGATAAATTGCTTTACAGCGTCTGGAGGCCCAGAATACGAGTGCATACAGATCCTCGGAGGGTATGGGAGAGGTCTGGCACTGTTGAATTCATGAAAATCGTGCTGCTGTTGCTGTTTCCGCATCGCGGACTTTGAGGGCTTTTCATGCCCCTTCCACATGCTTTGCAGCAGCTCGAAGACGACACCGTGTGTTTGGACGCTATGGAGAGAGACTGGTCGCTTCATCTCTGCGGCAAGTTCGAGCTGGGCTAGGAGGATTGTCTTTTGATGTTCCATGCTGACACGATAAGGGCTTAGGGGGCGGCCTTCGCGAGCACCGGCAGTATGATGCATTCCACACCCGTTAGTCTCCTGCCTTGCACCTTGACACGAGGATTCAGTCTCAGCAGCTTCTGGTAGGCGGAATGCCCGATCCAAACCCACCTCCCCCACTAATGCAAGAGGGAACTTGTCGAGCCTAGCTCTCGTTTCATTCAAATAGTGTCCGAGTGGTATTGGTGGCGGTAGTGCTCGAATTAACTCCATGTCTTCAGGCACGGGTGATAGGACTGACTGATAGTGCTGAGCTGAATCTACCTGGTCATTATAGCGGCGGTCGTCGATCAGCTGGTGTGACATCCAGGGATGCCACCCGAAAGCTGGTACGACCAAGGGGCCTCTGGCAATGGAGAAATCGGTGTCTGACTCTGCTGGGTATTGAGATGCGGTGTTTTCGACCAAGATTTGGTCTTGAGCTCTGGTGGACATGACGGTGAGTACTCTGGCCTTCATGGATGCAATGTCCTTGATAGAAGCCATGATGTCAGTAGGGTGGCAATGAGCATCAAACAACCCAACTTCCCAAACCTCGTCGCCATCTTCACCAACCCCTTGTGCCATTTTGGAAGCCCTGGAACAGATTACAACATCGGATGCAACGCAGTCGCCAGCCAAGGGAAAATTTCAAGGAGCGCAACTGCCGACGTAGAGAATATTTGGTCTGGCCCTGGCTAGGAAAGAGCAACTCTCACTCTCGGTTCCTCCTGTGCGTCATTTCATGCGAGTCAACGATGCAATCACGTGATTATACATGACCAGTATGAGTACTCTGTCGTTCTGTCTCCCTCTCTCTCGCGCGCTGTCTAAGAGGATTGATCCTACGAGGACTAGCCCTCGTGTTGCTACAACTGGGTCGAGATACAAGTATCGTTCATGTTCACTCTTTATTACTTCATAACGAAGTGCGCTAGGTGTCCTGTCTAGATGCAGATGCATACCTAGTACCCACATGGAATTCTATCAACGCCAAAACACCAAAAATCATCCAGTAAATTACACCAGCATCTGAGCATCTATCTGCAGAGCTGTTGTCTCGTTGGCATCGACGTCACCCTCAAACCCCCAAGAGGAGATGGACTCGTCCAGACTTTCGTATCCTGTATCATTACTGATCACACTCGTTCGTCTCGGTACTTTTGGATTGCTTTGGTCCAATACGTCAGTATCGAAACTGTTCCCATATGGCATGTTCCGAACCTCGTCTCCGCCTGCGGCTACTGGCATTCCATGGATCGAGAGCTGTCGAAGGAGGTGCTTGGTCACAGATCGAGTAAGCAAGTTCGCGGTGGAGACGTCCACAGGTTGCGAGACGTAAAAGGCTGCAGCTTTGGTTGCGCCCTCGTGTTCCAAGACATTGAGAGTTTCTGCACAATGGAGACAATTCACAATGTCTGCTCGTGCCGACATTGGCGTTGACGAATCGATAAAATACGGGGGTCGGGCATGCTCACTGAATGATGTGCCTGGGCAAAACAGTGTCTTGACGGCATTGGAGACACGTTTAAGGAGCACCAGTCGCTCGGAAGTGCAGAACACTGCGCTAGCCGCGAGCGCACGGGTCTCTGCCGCTGATCCGGGTGGTGCGACTTTCAAAGCATAGTCAAGATGCCCCTGCAAAGTCACTGTGGACTCGGGAGACCTCAAGGACAGTTGCAGCGCCTGTGTCAGAGAATGAGTGGACCGCCATGCAGCAATCGCGTCAAGCGGTGATCGAACCGCATGATCCTCCACAACGACATCCAGGAGCGAATTCGAAGAATGCTCCTGCGTCGGGCGATCGTACATCAGATTATATGCTCTCTGGCACACCGTGTCGATGAGGACATCGTCACACGGAGTGTTCAACAACTCAGAGAGGTATCGCGGCAGTCGATCAGGGTCCCGTGCCGCGAGGTCATCTTGGGTGGACTTGGCCCTGCGCCATTGTCTCCTTGCAAAGAGCTTCCCAACATGGTTAGCCACCCTGGAAGTTGCGGTGCCGAGTGAGCCCACGCTCCACAATAATACCCGGACGTGCAACGCCTTGAGCATCAATCTTAGGGGCGTGTAGGGCAATGTCCCAGAGCCAAAGATGGTCAAGACAACGCGGCTTCGACTGACTTCGATGTCTCCGCCAGCCAATTGAGCGTCAATGGCAATGTCCCACGCCTTGATCCGGGCCGCGTCATCATCTGCGGTGCGTCCTGTCAGCCAGGCATAAGCCCGAGGCCCGAAAACGTAGCCAAAGCTGTACTTGAGCCACTCCGAGGTGATGGCTAGCCACTCGGGGAAAAAGCTGTGGTGAGGGAGGTTCAAAGCTTGCATGCTGGTACTCCACGCCCTCCGCCGAACCTGGATGGGGGAGGCTGGAGCGGGGATTTGCGCCGAGTCGGTGCCCATTTCTTCGAGATCATCTTTGGGTGAAGGCTTGGAGTTGAAGAGGTATGAAAAGACCACAAATGCAAGGAAGGTCAGAGCCACAAATCCCTTCATTAATGGTATCACCCCACCGGTGCGACAAAAATTTGTGAAGGCGGCCAGATAAACGTGAGGCGAGCGTAGAAACTGCCAGCCGTCGAGGAGTTCCAAAGGAATTCCAAAAAGCCCTTTCTCTCGTGATTCATTACCATTGTCAGGCTCATTCAATCCATCCATAATCATCAGTCCGGCAATGGAGCCAAGCATAATCCGCGTAGGCCATTTGCCCTTGAAGCGAGATCTTTCCGCCGGGGTCTGGTAGATATGTCCATAATGCTCCTGAGATTGATTCTGCCGCATACGGCGCCAGGCATCTGGCAGCGGAACCAATCCTTGAGGAGGGTTGGAGGGCGCGGGACTGTCGCTCGATGTTGCACACTCGGTTGTAGCGGGTCCGGATTCCGGTCGCTCCTCGATGATTGTGTCGCTTGTGAAGGCCACAGCTCTCTGAGCATCATGGCCTCCACGAGCAATGACCTTGTCAAGCGTTTCCAAACGCTCCTTTAAGGATTTGTTCTCATCCTCCAACCGCTTTGTGCGAAACTCGAGATGCCGAATGTACTCGACCGCTTTGGTGAGAACAGAAGCCTTGTTGAGCTTGTTACTGGGAGCCAGGCCATCCAAGTCTTCGTCGTCGCTGTCCACATTCTCCCCGTCCTTGCCGGTAGACTTCTTCGTAACACGGAGACTGGGCACGCTGTCTCGCAACTCTGCGATTTTGGCATTTAAATTGGCTCTATATTTCTTCTCAATGACATTGTGGGGCCGTTTCTTTGCGGCAGGTACGGGAACATCAGGCTGGTAATTGGCAGTGGGAATGTCCGTAGGGGACAATTTTCGCTTGAGCATTGGCCGTTCGTTTGGGGAGGGCTGATCGCGTAGAGTATCGCCGCTGAGTCTGAGGTCGAAACTGAAACGTGAATCTGGAGATCCCGAGCTGTGTTGAGGCGTGAGGATGTCTGCAGGAGGAGCGGTGAGGAAGCTGGATTTGGCGGCGGAATTGAGGGCGTCGCCGTTTGTCGTGGAGGATGGTGAAATGGGGAGATGGAGCAGGCTGCTTGGCTCTATATTGTTTGGTTCCAATGACGCGACCTTGCCATCAGAGGCGCTCAAGGAACCATTCCAGTCAAGCCAATTGTCGAAGTCACGGCCAGCCGATGAGTCCAGACCGAGAGTTGGCTCGGCCGACATGGTGCGCGGGGGGGTGGCGGACAAAGTTATGACTAGGACAGAGGCTGGAAAGGAATCATTGCTATTTTGCGTAGTGAGGCTGGGGGAGATGAAGAAGTGAGAGAATGAGCGATGAAATAAAGGCGGTCGTTGAGATGATGTGGAAGGCGAGGTCAAGATAGAGGTTGGCAGCTTGTAACGGCCTAGGGATGGAAGCAGTCTTCTTTGGGCGTGGGAGTCGAGACAGGAATTGATGGTGAGTGGTGAGTGATGAGAGAGTCCCTGACTAGGCCCGAGATAGGGTTAGATGCACTGGCGTGACTGGTATCGATTGTGAGCACGAGCGGACTCGCTAGAGCCAACTAGGCCCACAAGAGCACCTAATATGAGAGGGCGATAGGGCAGCTCGCGGACACTCCAACACGATTGAACCCTTTGAGTTTAGGTGCTGGCGCTGTGGTTGGCTCATGCCCATTCCCCCTACTCGGCACATGGTCTTCCGCTCTGCTAAGCCACAGATCATCACTAATGCCACCCGGATCCCCCTTCTCTGATGTCTAGTCTCTACAGAAGCACGCGTGGCATGGCACCATGGTAAAGACAGAGGCTCCCGAGGCTCCCGAGGCTCCGTCTACCCCTCCATTGTGTTTTGACTGGCCAAGTATCGAAAATAATCGAACATACCTCTTGCACAACTGGTCAGAGCTTATACTAATTCTAGCAATGTTGATATTGGGAATCAAATGTTATGGCTGTGCCCTGATGATCCCTCAGGCATTCTTCTTAATATTGGGAGACCTTTCAACTCGACGGCCTGAGGTGAACGTTCTTACATCCGACAGTAGCTTTCTGTCTATTTGTAAATCACAAGTCTAGATAGGTCCTGTCAGCATAGCACGAGGGTGGCCTGGTACGAAGCAAACGTCCACAGTCGCCTCGACACCCTCGGACCCCGCGGGGACCGACAACTAGAAGCATTGTACAAAGAATCGACTTCGCCCTGTTCTCGGTAGCGGCGACCCGTAGCCGTGACAAATCCTCCAAACCTGTCGTTCTCAAAATTTAAGATGATCAAAAGTGTCTCTTTGCTCGAGAGGTAGAGATGCGCTCCTCAACATCTGTTCAGATTTCTCAAACACAACATCTTTACTTGAAACCTTGAGAAAGTGGAAGTCCTTCTCTCAACTAGAGCCCTCAAATCCGTCAAACACGAACCATACTCCGTATATATTTAAGATAACTTAGCTGTTAGCAACGCGCTGATTGGCCATAGTCCACACCAAAGACCACAATAACCGCAGAATCTGCAATTTGCAGCTCATTCAGGCCATGGGCAGTTCCTAATGATCAAGCACTGTGGCACTGTGACCTCACCCCTGCGAACCCGTGACAGAGATGCCTGCCTGTATTGGGAGACCAGGGGGCGGCATCCGGATAAGTCGGCGATGGAGCAGGCATGAGCAGGGTAAACATCTCTCAGTCAGATCTCATGTGGGCTGGTGAATGTCAGACGCGACATGGGGGACCAGGTGACATATTTGTCTGCCTTGACACAGCCTGCACAGCCTACACAGCCTTGGGACGTTGCAATCACCTCTTGTTGGTCCAGTGGATATAGCGTCATCAAAGCAGGCATAACTCAATTCCACATGATCGCCCATCCAACTTCTTCGTTGCCTATGGGAGCACGTGGGGAGGAACAAACTTAATGTCCAGCACAGTCGGCCCACACGGATATGAATTTGGGATAGCAAAAAGAGGTATGGATTGACCATCCTTGGGCCGAGCTGATATTGGCCATGAGTTGTGATCCAGCCTGCCAGGATTACAGTAGTAGACGACGTGACGACCCATGGTCCGATCTCTGCATCGCCATCCTCGAATCCCCTCCGATCGATCCTTCGAGACCGGTGACGTTTTTCATCAAAGTATACGGTGTGACGGTGCGAAAATCAGGTCACAGGCGAAAATTTGAACTTGTTTTTGACTTGAGATCGAATGTTTAATTCCAACTGGCCACTGGGACACTGGCTATCTGTCGTGGCTTCTTCAGGATGGCCTGGCATTGAAGACCACCAATCGCATCAATCCTGGTAGTACTTGTGGGTGATGACGCATTGGATAGTTGACTTGTTCTTTAAGGACAAATGAAGTGCCCTCAAACTGGAAAAATGGTAACGAATGTGCGGCCATGCCAAGCCACTAATATTCTTTCTTGTCATAAGTCGATGACCAGGCAGCCAGGCACAAGGCGCCGTGGGTGCTCCATCTGGCTACCAAAAGGCATACTGGCACTGGCGGGTACCTACCCACCTACGAGTGCCTTTACTGGTACAAGCCATGATGTCGTTTTACCCGCGTATGCTTGGACACCCACAGCACCACACGGCACGAGTCCGGCTCTTCAGTCCGAAGGAAAAATGGTTCGATCGCGCAACGACCAATGCTGGTACTTGTGAGTCTGGCGGAAATCTCCACATGCGTCCCCAAGGCATGAAGTAGCAGACCTACAGTGTGTCTGCCTAGAGGTGGTATATGGAACTCGCCTTGAACTCACTGCGACTCCACCTACGGAGTATGTGACCAGGTCCAAGAATAGCATAGCAATAAGAATGGGTGCTGCTAAGTATGCAGCCCAAGACTGCAAAACAGACAGATGACAGGCTGCGTTTTCAGACCTCTCAAACCATCGCGTAAAGCGTTCGCATAGTGCCTACATACACTCTATCCATTCATTATTGATATTTACATCCCTGGATACCCCACAAGAAACCAAGTTGTTGGTTTAGTGAGAACTCTGCTCTCCCACAGTCTCTTCTGTATGGATACCAGGAATCACATGGAGATCTTCTGTCTATTTCGCCAGGCGGGAAATGGAAGGCCGAGTATGGGAAGAAAATGTCATTGTACTTATCCAGTACAAAGTGATCCTGTCGTGCCTGTCAATCTGCTTGAGTGTTATACCTAAATAAACGAGCACTGTGACCATGGACATAGTCCTAGACGAGAATGCGCCGAGGATTTGGTGCGTGGATGTCCGTCGTAGACTCGCATGGCTGGATTTATGATTGGGCGTCGTGACCACTTTTGGCACTTGTGTTGAGCCGCAGCCCATGTTCAGACTCCAAGAGTGGACACCAATGTTCTGAATGCTCTCTGCCGGGCTTCCGTGGAGATGAGTACATAAATGACGTGAGCTTCTCATGAGCGTCATGTGTCCAAAGTATTAATGATGCCAAAGAGCGGAGATGGTAACAGGGAAGACAAGGCATTTGACTACTGAGCAACTGACGGCACTGCCTGACCAACCAGCGATAGTGCGTCACCAGGACAGTGAGTTCCAGGGTTACTCTCGAAGCGAGCAATAGTAATCAAGCCAAACAATAATAAGGGATCAACAACACTGCAGGCCTCACCCAGGCAGTGGATAAACATCAGAGGAAGATCTTCCTATAACTGGCAATGAGAAATCCTCTGCTGTGGGATCATTTCGGACTGTAACAGAATATGGTCTACCTACGGAGTCCACAATATACCTACCTGTTTACGTTCTTACAAGAACTCTGTAGATGAATGACAATGACATAACAGAAGTACAACACTTCCAGGCCGTTCGAAGATTGGGCGCGGCGGCCCCTCGGCCGTCGGATCTAGAGGAATCTACATACCTACTACGGAGTATGAGGTACCTAAGGTACCTTAGGTAGGTTGGTGGGGGGGAGGGAGGAAGGGGGCCGAGGGGCCACGGGGACGTCCCTGACGCCGCGTCAAGCGCCCGCACGCCGCCGCCGCCATCTGCCAACTAAGTAGGTGGTTCTCTGTTGGCGTTCTCATGAAAACGCAAGCACTCTTTGTCCACACGGAAACTTCTGCGCGTCCTCGCCCCTGAAACCTGAGCGGGGACAGAACATTGGACCTGGTGACCTGGTTGGTACAAAGTAGGTAACTTGGATTTTTGGGTCAGTCCCTTTGGCCTACTTAGGCGCGTCAGGAGAGGGATAGACTGTACTGGCCAGAGACTAGATACCTAGGTACCTAAGTAGTACCTTAGGTAGGCACGGTAGGTACCTGACTTTCCATTGCACTGTAGGTCGCCTCTCAGCAACAATCACAGTGCGACTACGGGCTAGGCCAGAGGCCCCTGCCTGTGTGTGTCCATAATAACCTGAAATTATACAGATTCTCCAGCAAGACAGTACCAGAGGTGCTCGCAATCATTCGCCCCCTAAGGCGCCTCAGTGGTCCTAATCTCAAGAGGGACTGCCGAGTTCTCAGTCTCCAATCTCTTGCATGAATTCGAGCCTGACCAACAGTGTTGCAAGGAAACTGCCAACACCCACCCAGAACGTCAGACGACCATTGCAATTCACTTGGATTTGTTATCACTTCGGCCGAGCTTTGATTCCCTCGACTCCATGTTTAGCCCAAGCCACTTCCGTCGTGCACAACTTCAAGCCCACCAAGTCTGACACGGTCCACGATGGTCCCGTTCAAAGTAAATTTTTCATTATGGTGCCAATGACAAACTCTGGTTCCAGCCCAACACTCTGGGTCTTGTCCGCTCCGTTACGCACCCGTACTTGGGTCCTCGTACTTTGTCATCTCAATCCTGACGTATGCATATGTCTATGTTCCGCTGGATTGCCGAATGCCCGAATTCTTCAGCCAGCAGTTGCCACTGTTCACGTTGCTTATCTCCATAGATACCTTGATCCTCGCCTCCCTCGTTTGCATATTCAAGTGCCAGACTGCATTGCCAGTAGTGATCAACACTGTTGAGAACCAGGATATGTCAAGTTGAATGCTTGAGATGCCCTGCATACACCCTTACATCCATCATTCACACATTGGCAACAGTTTTGACCCACCAACTTTGACAGCCATGTGCTTGTGCGTTTGAAAAAGCCGTCAATTGGTGTTTCATCTCCTTCTCTGCCCTCTCAGTGCCTTTCCCACGCCAACAAACCCGAAATCAACTTGCTGATCGCTCTCGTCACACTTTCCTCCTGGACTTTGGGTGTCGATCAGCCCATCCACCGCCTCCACCCCCAAGCATACCCTCTTCTGAAGCGACCCCAGTCAGGAGCAGGGCAAGACTCAACAGTGCCAACCTTGGATCCTTGGTCTTCCCGCCTGGCCGTCTAGCAACCCCTGGTACTACAAGTTACCCTCAGCGTGGCCCAACTCCATCTGGTTAGTCCCTAGAGTTGACCCCTCTCCCTCGGTAGCCTGAGGATTGCGCCAACCGCCACTCCACTCTACTGGCCGACTGGGTGACTGGGTGACTGGGTACGAGGCCTACCATCCTGTAAAGGATTCAGTTCGGTACATAATATTATTAGGCCCTATTCCTCCGCCTCAGTCGTGTTTTGTTATCATCGTGCCATTCACTCCTTTCCAACAAGTGCACTACTTTCACCTCAAGGCAAAAACTTAAGCACCTCCTCTACTCAACATTCTCAACGTTCTATATCACCCACCTACCCACCTAGCCACTGAGAGTGTCTTTGTTACATCCGCTCGCCAAAACCAGAGCCGCCGCATGTACCCCCATCTACCATCCACTGGCTAGAAGCACTGCCCCAATTCTGTTTGTCTCACAGTGAGGTGACTTGTGATTGACGACCACCATGCATTCATCAGAAGGATACTCAGCCCGATACACACCAACCTCGCCATTGTCTCCCCGTTTACCCTCAACACACCACCCCATGTCTCACCAGTCGTCACGTGCAAGACCACCACCACATGGCCGACAGGCATCAAGAAATATGCACATGACACTCCCAAGATTCCATCCTTCCAATTTCAACCATCTCGATGCTCCTGCTACTCCAACCTCAACTGTCACCAGCCCAGCCATCACAGTCAACCGAGTCAATCAACCCATCCAGATCGAGTCACCCCGACTGATGCGGGAGAAGCAACGAGAATTTCTTGAACGAACGCATTTGTCATCCAAAGTCGCCGCTTCATCGATGGGTATCAAGCCTGGTGGTCCTCGGCTAGATCCCCTCGGCAGCCCCAAGGGTCCTGTCACTCCCCTCGAGTTGGACGAAGCCATCGACTACTTCGCAGTGGCTGGTGCTGGAAAGCCGTCTCCAGCGACCAGTCCCGCAGCGAGAAGCCCTAGAAGTGACCATTCATCCGAGAAGGATGAACCGCTCACTAAGAAGGTCAGGCAAGCTGATATCTATCGGTAAATAGGGGTGGTCGCTTACAGAACGTCAAGACATCAACATCCTCTTCCTAACATTTTTTTTAGCACGAATCAGATGTCGACACCAGTGGCTCGCCGTTGAGAAGTTGAGCGAGGGGGCTTCTTCCAGATCGCCGTACAACGGTGTCTACCACATCCAATCTCACGAATTTCTTTTTATATCACGACTGCATCAATACCACACTGGCGCTTAGCATTCCAATCCGGGGACATGGAGTTATCTTAGCCTGCATTTCGAATATGGCATCACGATACCCCAAAACGGCATCCCGTCATCTCGAACGGAATTCTCTGCAATCACATTGTAGCGAGAGAGCATACCGCACCTGTCATTTGCCTGATCGACATGGTCAGCACATCAAGCCTTCTGAGAATGGCTTGGGTCGACATAGCGTGAGCGAGCATGTGACCTGACTTACGACCAAATATAGACAGGATCTCCTGGTGAGACGGACGAATATTTCAGGCTCGGTGGAGATTTGCTACCCAGGCTAGCTGGATAGACCAAAATCCATTACTTTTTGAACATATCATAAATCTCGACGTGTAGTGTAATAGTGGCAGGGAAGACTTTCGTGCTGGTGCAAATAGTCGCTTCCCAGTCGGCGCGGTGGCTGAAGGCCTTAATGTGGCTGAGGATCGTGGCACCGACGTCAATGCCGAATCGGGAAGTGCCTAAGTGAATGGAACTTTGGCCATTCCACACCGCAGTCTGTGCAAGACACCTTTACAATCTCTCACTCTCACACCTTTGAACGTTCTCTCGCTCTCCCTACTCATTCGAAACTCCCTTCGAAGCCTCGAGAAGTGCCGGACAAAGGGTCTGAGCTGTTCAGCCGGCCTCTGCGTGCGTGCGTGCGTGCGTACTGAGACTCCTGCCATTCTTTGTTCACTTGCTTCTCACAGTCCCAAACCCGTCACCCACCCCCCAGGCTCATCGACTCCACCACATCAGATTCCCTCAGGATTCCCTCAGGCTTCCCTTGGGCTAGACATCTCTGTACCACCCTCTCTCGCTTTTGAGACTATTCCTCCCCTATCATCCCCGTCATGCATCAAACAGATCGTCGTCATCCCAGGTGACACTCGTTCTCTCTTCCAGCTGCGCTACACCACTCGACTCGACCGACGGCCATCACATACCCTGGTTGCATGGCATAATCCGACATGCGCCAACCTCGCACTACCAACAGGACTCACGTCTTGGGGGTTTTACTCTTTGTCGTCTTTATTTATTTCCTTTACAGCATCAATACGGTTCCAGTAACAGGGTCTCCTGATCTCTTGCAAAGGACGGCTGATGCGGCCGCCGACAATCCCCTGTCTCCTCCTACCTCGGCTTTCCGCAAGCAGTCCAACTCACCAGGCTCCAAAGGTGTCCGGAGACCACCTCCTGTTGTCCATTATGATCTCAACAATCTCACATCATCGCCCAATCCCCTTGCACGCAACGAAAAAGTTCTGATTTTGACTCCTTTGGCACGCTTCTATCCAGAGTACTGGTCCAACCTTCTTACCCTAACGTACCCTCACGAGCATATCAGTCTCGGATTCATCACCCCCAAGACAAAAGAAGGAGATGTGGCCACAGCGGCTTTACAAGAAGCCATTGGCATCACACAGTCCGGCCCCATCGAGCACCGCTTCCAGTCCATCACAATTCTTCGACAGGATTTCGACCCTCCCTTGAAATCCCAGGACGAAAAAGAACGTCACAAACTTGAACATCAAAAGGGACGTCGAGCCGCCATGGCTCTTGCACGAAACAGTCTCCTCTTCACCACCATCGGTCCTCACACTTCATGGGTTCTGTGGCTCGACGGGGACGTGGTGGAGACACGACCGACATTGATCCAGGACCTGACCCGCCACGACAAACCCATCATTGTTCCCAACTGTATGCAACGCTTCATCAACGATCAAGGCGAGTCAGAGGTGAGACCATACGACTTTAACTCGTGGCGAGACAGCAGTGTTGCACAAAACCTGGCAGCGTCATTGGGACCCGAAGATATCATCCTCGAGGGGTACGCCGAGATGCCTACGTATAGGTTACTCATGGCAAAGGTTGCCAAGTTCCCGGGTGAACCAGAACATGACGAAAGGAGAATCATGCCGTTGGATGGGGTCGGTGGCACCGCCCTAATGGTCAAGGCGGATGTGCACCGAGATGGAGCCATGTTTCCTCCTTTTCCCTTCTATCATCTCATCGAAACCGAGGGCTTTGCCAAAATGGCCCGGCGCTTGAATTATGAAGCCTTTGGTCTACCGGATTATTTTGTGGGTCTTTTTCCTTGACGTTGTATGTCGATCTTTGGTGTGACAGTTCGCTAACCCAGGCCCAGGTGTACCATTACAATGAATAAAACCCACTGTCCCAACATCCAAGACATGGAAACATGCAATGTAATACGAAAAGTCTAAGACACAATAACGGGGTATGATAAGTCATGAATATTGTCGCATGACTGCTGGGCAGTGAGCAAGATGTCTAACATCATGACTGGGCACCACATGGAGGTTCAATTCATTAGATCGGCGTCAAGGGAAGTGGGAAGATGTAACACAATTGAGGACAATGAAATGCGATGTGAACCAGTTCGGAATATTTGCTTGTCGTGTAACCATGCTGCTTTTAGTTCATTTATGATATCATTCGATCGTACTAAAAGCAGCCAGATATTCTCCAGTCCCAAAAGTTGCCATCCCATGTCAATTCACTGATTCCTCGATACCGACTCAAGTCGATACTCTTCTGCCTTCTTTCACGCCACGCCCCCTTCTCCGCATCTAACAACAAGAACGAGTTCGAGCTCCCTAGAACATCCAATCCGCATGCGCATCCATGTCCAGGTTTGGCATCCGACCACGCAGTATCCCCACGTTCGCAGCCTTGTTTGGCGTCGGATTCTGGGCTGGCACACGGCTCAAGTACGCTCAAGTAGCCAAACAACATGCAGAAAAAATGGCGCAGCAAGATTCGACCGGTCAAATACCCACGGGCCAAAGTCAGGGCAAGACCATAGAGTCACAAACAGTCGAGTCAACTCCACAGCGGTTACAGGGCAACAAAGCTGCCTGAGATTGCTGGGCGCTTCGCAGAAATTTCATATACTCGCTGGATCAGGTTGTAGCTCGTCAAACGGCAGTCGCACTATGAAATTTGTCTTGAAAAAGAGGTGGTTCTCCTGGACATGTTCCTCGTCGTCCCGCGCTGCAGTAGCGGACGCAACTCCATCCTCCCTGCGTCGAGATTCGGACGCTGCCACTGCTGCAAGTCCTACGAGTCTCCCCTCTTCTTATCCCCACCACGATCTTGCCAGCTTCATCACCGACGCCCGACGTACAGGCCTGTCTCCGACCAGCACCGTCTACACGGGCACGGCGTATGAATACTTGACCCTGGAAACCTTAAGTCGCTATGGCTTCGAATTGACCCGTGTTGGTGGAAGGGGAGACCGTGGCGTCGATTTGGTCGGATACTGGAGGGTGCCACGCTCTCCAGACATACATCTACGTGCGGGATCCTCTTCTTCCGGTGAGACTGAGACTACATCAATAACAACTCGATCGTCAGACGTGTACCGTGTTCTTGTCCAGTGCAAACGCCTAGTGGGCAAACATGCCAAAATCGGTCCGAATCTAATCCGCGAACTTGACGGTGCAGTCCGAGGAGCCAGAATTGGTCGCCTGTTTCCCTCTGCAATCGCAAGCCCGTCGACGGGGCGGGATTCGACACTGCAGAGTGGCCTTTCAGATGAAGTCACTGCTGGGGATGAGTCGTCGACCGATTTAGACAGCCATACTACCAGGGATCAGTTCCATGTCTCATCCGCCGCTTTATCACCATCTACTTCAGGTCCTGTAGTTGGTATACTGGTGGGAACCAGGCCTGCCACCAAAGGCGTGGTGGAAAGTCTTCGTCGGTCGACACGGCCATTGGTCTGGGTCATGTTGGAGGAAGTTGAATGTTCTGGCGACGCGGCATCCTCGCCGGGTGGTGTAACTCGTCAGGAACGGAACTTGGAAGATGCATCTCCTCGTATTGACCAGGCTTTCGAGGATGGGGACAATGAGAACAGAAGGAATCTTGACCAGGACGCCCCCGGCAATCTTCTCTCCTCTCCAGCTGGATTCTCCGCCGGCGAACACGCTTCGCCAACGTTTCGGGCGCCGACGCCGTTGAAACGCGGCCATATCAAGCAGATCTTGTGGAACCAGGCTGCGCGAGAAGCCGGGCTCGAGGGTGTCGATGTAGTCAAACGATATCGACCTCGAACGTTACACGACCTTGAGAACGGCGATGGATGCGGTAGCGGCAACGGTGAGATTGAGGAATTGGTCCTGACCAGAGAAGGCCGGGTCATTCTCGGCATGTGATTGGAGCCCGTGGGCATGGATGTATATTATTGTCGGCCATATGGCCGGAATCTGTCCCTGTGGCCATGACCAAGGGTGTAATAATAGCGTAACAACACGGACCCGCCATCTACAGTGAAACTCCAATCATGGGGATTGGCTGTTTCCCATATAATATGATAGTAAAATGACATCAACAGCGGATTTTGCGAGGACGCCCAACATGACTTGGACTATTTGGTATCTTTACATTTCTTGTCTGATTGCTGGCACCGCACACGAATCCTACACACCGCCAACATAGTCTGTCTATATGTACCCAGTCAACATGAATCCCGCAAATTTCCCATGATCAAACCCCGCAAATCTGTCTCTATGCTCAATTGCGCGAGGTCCGAATCATCGTGCACATGCATCTTCAACTTGTAACGGTCCCCCACAGACTTGGCTCCAGCCCTGTCCAGCGAATTGAACCATTCAAATCATTGCGTGACATGGTAGCACAACTACAACTTGGCCTTTGGAGGCTCGAGAGAGGGGGTGAGCAGGTCTCGGATATCGTTGGCAGCTTCGTTGAGGTAGAAACTCATGCGCTCGCAACCAAGATGCTTGGAAACGACGTTGAATTGTAAGCTAGCCAAAGTTAGTTGAGGAGATTTGAGCGAAGGTTCCAAGTCTTCTTACCTGTTCTCATTGATCATGTATGCAATACCCCAGCCCTGATCAATGACCTGGGACCAACCGTATCCGTTGAAGTATTCGGAACTCAATTGACTGGATGAAATGTACCAGCTGGAAGAATATGAATATGCAGGGTCCTTGAAAAGAGCCGGGAGTTCCTCGCCTTCCTGGACGAGTTTCTTCAAGCCATAAAGATGGCGGTCCACACCGTAGCCGTCGCTGGCATCGGCGGTGTATTGCACATGAGCCTTGACAGCCTCACGGAATTTGCGCTCAACCTCTTCTCGGGGGGCGGAGGAGTCAGCCATGGCATCGCAGAATGCCACTGACTCGTCGGAGACAGTTCTGGTGGTTTCTGTTCGGCCCAACTGGTATTTTCTGGTGGCAGCAGATTCATAAGTTGGGCGGTTCTTGCCGTAGAATTTGTGATAGGCCAATTGGATGATCATTTGAACATACGCATCTGGCGAGCACTTGAACTTCTTGATCAGACCTTTGCCGTAGGCCTGGTATGCCTGGACGCGGAGGTCGTGGGATGCGATGACCTGTCGGAATTGTGCTTGTGCGGCAGAGATGTCCTCGAGGACGGCGGGAGAGGTCTCGAAGCGAAGGGCGACGGGATCGGCAAGGTCGGAACGAACAGAAGGGTTGTCAAAGTCGAGTTTGTTGTGAACAATATAGGCATTGACAGTGTCACAGATTCGGTGAGTTGGGGTACCGTCCATCATGCTGTGCTCACCCATGAAACCTGCGGTGCCGTTGTCGTTCACGATGAATTGCAGAGGCTTGTCGTACCAGCGGTTTGCGCCGTCACCGTGCCAGTAGACGTGTGCTCGCTCTTCCAAGGTAACGGGAGCCGACGAATCCAAGGCGACGACGAATGATGAGGCCTCGATGTCTTTGAGTGTGGCCTCGTTGAGAGGGGACGCAGCTAGGAGATTTTCGCGAGCCTTTGCGCCTTGATCACGGGGCAGGGAAGTGAGAGCACCGAAGGGGGTGGTCTGCTGGGCATTTCGGTAGACTCTGTTGAATTGCAGTTCGAACTCGGCCGTGGTTAGCTGCTGACCGCCGACGTGGGTCGGGACTTTCCAGAATTGGTTGTTTCGAATGACGATGATGTGCTCGTTGCCCTCGGCGGGGTATTGAATGGGGTAATCGGCGGGCAAAGCGGCGACTCTCGAGGTGTTGAACATGTATTCATAGCTGCTCATGGCCATGGGCTTCTTGCGCATGTATTCAGGCTCCAAATCACCGGTGTCAACCTGGCGCTTGAACTCGAGAGCTGCGGTGGTGATTGCCGCGGCACGTTTGGCGGGATTTCTCCGGCGTCGATCGTCCCGGAAGGAGTAGAAGTAGGAGACATATGGGACAACGGGGTCACGATAGCCCAGATAAGCGTCGTGGTTCCACCAGTCAATGATCCAATTCTTGATTTTGGGGTCTTGTGCCTTTGCAATCAGACGCTCCTGGAGCTTCTCGCCCAGGCCGCCGGCTTTGTTGAACTCGGCGACAGCTTTTTCGGAAGCGGCAAACTCATCCTTGGAGAGGAGGGGATGAATGCTTTTCAAATAACGTGCGGAGGTCTCTTGGAGAGTAGGGACGGGCAGACGGGGGAGAGAATCCTCAAAGCGAAGCATGTTGCCCTTGGATTTGTCTTCTCTGTATTCTGAGAGCATGTTAGCCACATATACAAGCAGCAGATGCTGATTTTTCACTCACCCTCAGTCACCCAAAATTGGGGCTTGGTAGACTGTTTTCGTTTATTGGCGGGGGCCATGGTGAAAGCCTGGGTGAGAGAAACAATGGTCAATGAATGGAACAGCTCGGGGGAATGGAGCAACGGCAAACGCAAACGGGAGAAAGTAAATACCTTGATGGGAGTTGACGAGTTTGAGGCACGGGTGGTTGTGAGGAGAGAAGAAGCTGCTCGTCCAAGTCGCAGTGTGGACAACATAACCAGAAATCTGGAAGAAGCAGAGGAGGAAAGAGGGGAGAGTGTGTTGTTGGTGGTTTGTGTTGGTATGGGAAGGAGGGACTGGGAAGAGTTACAGTTGGAGCAGGTGCATGAGATGGTATAGTAAGGACAAGCAGCAGAGATTTGGAGAGACCAGGCTACTTTTTTTCACAGAGTGATCAGTAGTCAGTCGGATGCCGTTTCGGAATGGGCCAGGATAGGAGGATGGGAAGGGAAGGGAAGGGATGGGATGGGGTTTGCCGCGGCGCTGGCTATGACAAGTCAGAAAAGAGAGACGAAGAAGATCGATACTGTTCGGCGACACGGTAAGAGAAACTTGGTGGGAGGGACCTGGAAACCCCAACAGCCGAGGTTCATTTGAACACTTGAGGCCGTAGGATAAACGGAAGGCCCGAGACAGCCCGGGGTTCACAAGAGTGTGCGCAGGCAGGTCACGAGCCACGGCGATACACATTCTCCGTACACACAGAACATTATTACTCCGTACTACCACCTGCGGGCTTACTGGAGTGACTGGGTGACTCCTGGTTGCTGCCCAGACTCATCATTCGACCCTTATGACGGAGGCCGGAGCACGGAGGCGAGGGGACCCCAGACCTGATCTTCAGCTGTCAGGCTCTGGAGTCCCCAAGACACCCGGGCATACCACGCCGGCTTTCAACCACTAACAACTTCCAAGTTCCAACCGCCACAGTCACGGGAAATTGTCGGAGCCGAGCCAAGAGTTCATCGTCCACTATCTCCGGTGGAAGAGCGGATTCTCCAGAATCAGCCATGGTCAGGACTGACATCGTCAACAATGTTAGTAGTAGTCTGTAGTGTCTATTAAATATTATGTCTATCAAGTGTACAGTACTACTATCATCCTAGTTTACTCTGAAGGATGTTGTAGTGTTCGACCTTAAAGTGTAGCCATAGAATTCTTTCCATTCCAAATAATCGTAGTCGTTCCTGCGACTTTTGCCTTTACCACAAAAATATTAAATCTGGAAAGAGCGGAGTCTCCCGGATTTGGGTCGGGGGGAACGCACCATCTATACATGGCTCAAGATAGATTCTCCCATTTTTCCATTCGTCCATTCGTCTATATTCTAATTGGTCTGTGTATAATTGCGAAAGGCCTGGCTCACACTTGACTCCATTTCTCCAGACAAATCATCCCCTTCATGCCATGGCCGAAAGTCGTTCAAGCTACATAAATGTCGCATCGTTGGCCGTCCATGGGGGCAGTTCCAAGGTTTGTCGATGGTGCCCATGTGTTGAACCACCCTCTCCATCTGCCTGAGAGAAAGCGTCTTGCCGATCATGATGCTCGACCGGCATGCTCTCATTGCAAACATCTTTCTCACCTTGCTCGGCCGAGGCACGGTCGACTCCTTTGTATTCACCGGTGCTTCAGCCAGCATTTGAATCAACTCTTCCAGGTCCTTTGTGTTGAACACTACCTCTTTGCTCAACGGGAGGCTGATCAATCGACATCTTCGACCTACCATCTCCTCCCCACTAAGATCCATTTCCACCTCGAACCCATTTCGTTCTAGCGCATCTTGATTCTCGAGCACGATTTCTTCTTCCACTGCCGTCAAATCCAATCTGATTGGCTGCACCAGCCTCTGGTTTCCCACCACCGTCTCCCCTTGAAGCCGCTCAAAGTTGTATTTTTCGTCTGAAGCATGTTGGTCAATGATGAACAACTCATCTTGTCTTGTTCTCGATGATTCCTCCCCGTCTGAACGTCTCACAGCGATGATGAACCCTAGATTGAATTGACCCACAATCTGCATCTTCGCAAAGTCGGCCTTGGAGACCGTCAGGGACAACCTTGTCTCTGCATCTGTGTTTGCGCTCTCCCCCGATGTGACACCCTGTGCATCGTGAGTCTGCGCGCTCAATCGATGCATCGCAGATACCTGAGCCGCGATCGACCTGGCTGTCACGTTGACTGTCGCCAGCAAGTTGGTTGTTGAATCCCTCGTCCGTGTAGCCGACATCGCTTTTGCTGCTCTCTTCATGTTGTCTTTGGTCGGTATGACTGATGCTTCCTCTGCCGCGCGGATCAGCTCCGCAACTCGCATTTCTTCCTCGCGTTTCTTTTCTTCGTCGTCGATGTAGGCGCCATCAGACGACGCAGCTGAATCCTCCTCGGGAGCAACCGGGAAGCCATCTTTGTTAACTGACGATGATCTATCCGAGGCTTCCTGGGAGGTTGATGGACCACGTTCGCTTGCTAAGCCATCGCTGTCTGAATCACCTCGTACTAGACCATCCTCCTCTTCTTCCCCTTCATCCTCGGCCTCTGTTGGTCCATGGACACCAAACCGTCGGAGAGACTGCGAAAATAGACTTGGTGCCTTACCATCCGCCGTCTGCCTATCAGATTGGCCGCTTCTCGCGCTGGCTTGTTGACTGTGCGAAAATTGTGTACCAAGTATCGTGGTCACAGTCTTGTCACCTATTGTGATCGTGGCAACCTCTGCCGGTGCTCTCCTCGTTCTCATGCGACTGAAGGCATCTGGTACTGTGTCGGTTAGGACATCCTCCGAATCTGCTGATGATTTAGTTTCGTGCGAATTGTCCTCGAGTGCTTGGCCTGAACGTCTCCTGGATGTGCTGTCGTCCACTCCAGATTCCGTCATTCTTGTGTTAAATTGCTGCACTCGAGTTGTTGTCAGATCATTCTCTGTTTCATCTTCTGATGCTGTGTCTGATTCTTCCGAGTGTCGTTGAAGAGCATCACCATCGTCATCCTCTTCGTCCTCTTCGTCCTCGTCCTCCTTGTGTCCAACGGCTCGTTCGAAGACCTTCCTAACGGGCCCATCGGTTCTTTTTGTGCGGCCTTCCTGTTGTCTGTCGCCTTTCTCGTCAACTTTGTCCAGGTCAGGCCGCTCTCGGGTGCTAGCAAAATTCCCGAAATGTTCTACGAACAGATGTGCTGGTGGCGATTCTGACGCAATCCCATCGTCATCTTTGGCCTCAACGGCAGTAGACTCAGGTGTCAAGCTCCGCCCCCTGATATCATTTGCTGAATCAATAGAGATCTGTCGCTGAACAGGTGAAGCTCGAGAAATAGCCAGTTTGCGAGCACGAAATTTTGATTGCGGCACTGTTTGCTCCTGCTGGTCAAACATCTCAGTGAGGGACGACTTGAGATTCTCAATCAGAGAAGCAGAATCGTGTAAAAGAATGATTCTCTTGTCTGGCGAGACATTGACATCATAAGAATCCGTATCCATGATGAAGTCAGCAAAAATAAACGGAGTCTGTGAGACATTATACGACTTGTACACTTCGTTGATGGCTTTGGCCATCTGGGGGAGCCCACAGGGACGGCCGTTGACGAAAAACATCTGGCGGTCTGGGGTTAGCCGGCCCTCGCCAAAGACTGGCTTTGAGATATGGCCCTTAATTTGGATGTTGGTCTGTTTCTCTTGCCTTGTCGTATACATCATTTTTGACTGAGAGTCCAGTGTCAGGTCCAACGGGACAAGAGCCGCCAGAGTCTTCGCGCCATACACATTGGCGATGTTCTCTCGAGTGCTTGCGTTACCCTTGGTTGAGAAGACGATCGTGCTTTTCCCTTTCTGAATCGTATGTTTGACCGTGAATTTGACACCCACTCCAATGCAAGCATAGGCATGGAGCAGACTAAGCACTTTGCCATATTCTCGTTTCACATTCTTGCTAAGTTCCTTTCTTCGGACAGGCAGGCCCTCGAAAAGATCTTCCACCGTTGCAGTCGTGCCTCTCTGGCTGGCCACAGTTGTCGTCGACTTCAACTTACCCATGGTATCAAATTCAAGGCGCTTGCCTTTAGGCACCTCATCGGCCTGCGCCGTTGTCATGGAGAAATTAGATAAGGCACACAAGGACGAAAGTGCCTCGCCACGGAAGCCAAATGTTCGCAACGTAGACAAGTCATCGTAGTTGGCCAGCTTGGAGGTGTAGTGCTTAAGCGCCACGGTTTCGTAGTTGGATGGAGAAATTCCGGTGCCATTGTCCTGGACCTCTATTGAATCGAGTCCATAGTTCTTAAAGCGGACTTCGATCGATGTTGCGCCGGCATCTAACCCATTTTCCACCAGTTCTTTGGCGACGGAGCATAGATCAACTATGACTTGACCTGACTGGATTTGGTGGACGGATCTGGCCTCGATGGCCTTGATTGTGGCCATATCGGCCCATTATTCTTGCTGGGCGCCCCTTTAGTGGATGGTTCAGGATGGCTTCATACGATTTGTCCTATCTAACCAATAATGATTGTAAATCCAGAGATCTGTTATTCCACGACGTTCAGTTTGCCTCTAGGAGATGTTTGGAGAGTATTCTGTCAGACAGATTTATATTGACCTGACCAGGCACAGAATCCTTAATTGCACGTGTTGCACGTGCCTAAACCCGCCTGAAACTGCAGGCCATAGCTGTCAGACAATTGGATATAATTTAGCGTCAATTACGTTCGAAGGCATGACGCCATTGGGTGAACGGCAACGACCATTTCTTTGTATTCGCCTCCTCGATGAGACTTCTCTCACCATCGATCATGTTTATTATAATATATTGTCCCTTCTAGCAAACGCTTGCGACACTCGCTACATCTCAATGCTCAACGAGCTTCCTCTAGAAGTTCTACAGCAGATAGCCGGATGCCTCCCAACCGCATCGTCCATTACCAATCTCAGCCAAGTCAGTCGCCAATTCCATGCCATTGTCGCTGATAATGACCAAACAATCTTTCGTGACTTTGTAAGGAATGAGTTCCCCTCAATTCGCACACCTCCATTGTGGCGCGATGCGGCAAGAGTCCTGACGTCGCGGTCCCGAGCATGGGATCGTAAGGCGTTTGTGGCAAAAGAATGTCACCCACCTTCAGACCCTGCAGAATGGCAGACAATCCCTGGTATGGACCACACTGCCTGGACGACGGGCTACCATCCGGTGATAGACAGCTATGAGACCTGGCAAGGAGGATCTTGGTCGTCGGGAAAGGAAGTCCTTGCATGGGGAGCAGCTGGTCGACTCAGGGTGCGGACGATCGCTGATGGAGTGACGACATGGACTTCTTCGAAACTATCTGAGGACGATCGACAGGACCTTGACATTATGGACGTCCGACTTCTTCGGCCTTCTCAGCATGATAATAGAGCGGGTGAAACAATCTTGCTGAGGACGGCCGATGGAGAGACCAAGAAATTGGAGACAAGCTCAAAGGTCAACGACTTTCATCAGTCGGCCAACTACAACTTCGGACGCTCACGTCCAACCGGCATGGATGTCAATTCAAGCCATGATCCACTCCTCGCTCTTTGTGATAATGATTCTTTTCGGCTATATCCAGTCCACAGCTCCGATCAAAATATTTCTCCTCTGGAAACTTTCGCTCTCCATGGTAATTCAGAGGTTGTGGAACGCACACGATGCGTCAAATTCTTGTCCGAAACCAGCCTCGCCATCGCCTCACAATATCTCCAAGGTCTTTCACGCGCTCCACTTCGGGTCTACGACATCAATAACTCCCATGGATGCCGAACGCCATTGACAGAGACATTGACCTCCAATGATTCTGATATCGTGGGCCGTCATAACGCCAATGTGGTAGTGCCTCTGGACGACGTCGCAAGCATTTCCGGACAGCCGGGACGTTTGATTCTCTCTGGGTGGACAGATGGTATTTCTCGGTTGCATGATATGCGCACCCCGTCCAAAGCAGTGGCAAAGTATGTTGATGTGGTGGATGATGGTCAGATCATGTCTCTCCTTCCCATCGGCCATGAACGTTTCGTTGCCGGAGGCCACCAGAATGGGTGTTTGAAGACGTTCGACCTTCGACTTACCGGAGCACGACCTTATTCGCACAAAATTTTCCAACCAACGCAGTCGCAACAAAAGTGCCTTGAGACTGTCCAATTTTATGACCCAGCAACCTGCGACTGGACCAAGGGCCAGACATATCGTGGCATCAACATATTCGTGAACCCCTGGGTCAATATGTCAATGGGACTCAGGGTCTGGGATCCATTACCAACCAAGCCTTCACACCGATCCGTGAGATACAGGGGTGCACTTTATTCACTCTCTAGCCCTTCCCCATCCTCCCCCACAATATACGTGGGAATGTCAAATCACGTGTTACAACTCGACTCCATTTCCACTGACGACGAGCATGGTGGCCTCAGCAAGCTGCACAAATCTGTTGGACAGAACGACCCACAAAAGCAAAGAACAATGGAATTTTCTTGCTACGAGAGACCACGGAATGGCCACTCCAGCACCGACCCTGTTCTACTGCGGAAACAAATACCACTTCACGGACCTCGAAACGATGGGTCAGATACTCAAGGTCTCCATGAGGAAGGCTGGGACGAAAGATGGCGACTGGAAACACAGCGACGACCCAGAGGTACAGCACGAACCTGGATGTAACATGATAGAGATGAAGATCGGCAGGAGTTCTCAAGATACACTTTCAGTCTTATCTCAGCAGTTTTTAGAAACAATAAGAAAAGCAATAGACTTTATATTGTGATGATATTTCATCACTGGCCCCCTCCAATGACTATTGACATGGTTGTGGTGAACAAGCGCATTCCAATTCCCTTTGAGATCCTTGAAGATTAAGACTTGAATATCACGTGATAAGGCTACACGTCTTGGCCTCGCGCCAATCAACGACATCATCTACATGAAGTCCTGCTTTAGGAATTTCTCGCCTTCAAGCTCCGTCTCGATCAGACAACTACACATCTCACCCTGCCCGACAAGATGTCGTCCACTCAAGCTCAGATCCATCTCCGCTCCCTCTACCGACGCATCATGCGTGAGCTGCCTCCTCGCACATTGGCATCCACTAAAACCACCGCCAAATCATCCTCACGTTCTCCGTTACATGCCTCGATTCGATCCCACTTGGCCGACTCCTCAGCTCTATCACCGTCGTCAACACACTCAACGCCACCAGCAGCTGCTGATGCAGGAGTTGGATCCTCAGCAGAACATGCACTCGCACGCAGACAGGAATTAGAACAGCTTGTGCAATATCTAAGGGCCCAGCGTCTCTATGGAGTTTTGCTCGAGCGTTACAACCCCGGTACTGGCATGGATGAAGAGGAGCGAGTGCGGTTGACGGCAAGGAGGGTCGGGATGGATTTGCCTGTCGAATACGAGTGGAAGCCACCTCGGTAAAGAGGGGAGAGGAGATTATTGCTCTTTAATATACCCCTGAGGCTTGGAAGCGGTGAACAAATCGCAGACCACCCCCCGACAGAGCGATCTTTTTACTTGGCTCCGAGAGGACTCAAGTGACAACACATCTTGGACGCTTGAACAGATGAGAGGATAAATTCAGATTGCCTCATCCTTCACACCCTCGCTATAGTCAAGACATCACTACATTCCTTTCCGTTGTCTTCAAGACCCTCATCACCCTACTATCTGGAACCAGCATCGTGCTACTACCCCGCGACTTGAGACGAATATTCTCGGGGAATCCCAAGACGGTGAATGGAATGAAGTCGAAACTGATCTGTTGTGAGTGCAGCATCAGGCGAGAAGTGCAATGAGACCAGTCAACACGCCTGCAGCGGTTAAGAAAGCCTCACCGCCGAAAAGACTCGACCTTGTCGCAACATTGGTACTTTGTGCAGATGTTGCGGACGCGCTTGACGAACCACTGTTGGTAGCGCTGTGCACAGAACCTGTGCTGGAACCAGACTGTGGTGTTCCTGATACTACCAGCGTCGTGGATGATTGAGATGCGGTAATTGTTCCAGTCAAAGTCGTGACAGTGTCGATGACTTCGCTAGATATACCTTCGGAGACAGTGGAACCAGCAGTTGTGGCGGGCACATTGTCGGTGGATGTGGAGGTGAGGAGGGTGAGTTGACCATTGGCATCAGTGGAGACCTGGTTGCTAGACGCACCAAGGGTTAAATCGGTACTTGATGCGATTGTGACACCATTGCCGATAAAGAGGAGTTGGTAACCAGTACCAAAGTTCTGGATCGTGTTCTCTGGTACTGTGTATGAGCCAGAAAATGTCGACACCCCCGTGGCCAGCGTCAAGTTGCTAGTGACTGCATTGGGCTCGGCGTTGCTGAAACGGATTTCGACCAGGGCCGGGTCGAAGTTCTCAGCCGACCAGACGATGTTCAAGGGTTGGGTTGGGTCGATGCTGGAGCCCGACGTGGGCGATATGATCTTCAGCGCCGACACTGTTGTCGCGCTGAACAGGAGCAGCACAACACTGGCAATGTACAAGGTCGTCGTGGGCATTGCGAGTGTACGGATGGATTTTGGTGTCCACTTCTTCGTTAAATTACTAGACACGTAGGTAGTCACGTCACCAAGTCGAGTCGTCTTTGTCGCGATGGGATGCGATGCGGTCCCATGTAATAAAAATACAAAGAATTCATGGAATGTAAGGACGAGTGATTGAGTGGTTCCACTCTTTTCAAGAAATCAGAGATGGGATTTATTGATTGGTCGGTCTGTCACTCACTACTGTCAGTGGATCTTTAGATTCATATGCATACTCCGTAGACGCATAAGTAGACGAACATGGTTTCACCTCAGATGACGCGACGCGTATGCTAATTTAAAGAAAGGGCCGATGAGCAACGCGCAAATAGCATCACGTGACTATCGTGGTAGGTATTGGACAATCTTTTGCTTTTACATAAGCGACAGGATGACAGAATCACTTTCATTTCAATCGAGTCCGAGTAACTCGGGTAACTCGGTGGCGGTTAAGCCACTGAAGGAAGACGTGTGACAGTATCACAGTGTCACAAGTGTCAAGATTGGCAACTGACGAACAAAGAATCAGGACTGATAGCAAGTTCGTCTGATATCAAATGATAGATGCCATCACGGTGGGGCCAAGAATGAGGTTCTCGTCGGCCCTTGAACTCTCCCTTCGTGTCTGTAGGCTTTTGACGTGAGAGGTCAATTCTCCGCAAGTAGTGCCTATGTATACTGTAGTCTGGAGCTGAATGCTCTTTTGCTGTGACTCCACTTGTTCGTATGTTGCATTGTTACTCTTCAAAGCCCCCCTGGTCTCCAACGCGTGTTGGCCGAGGGCGAGCCCATTTACCTCTCATCCTGGAAATAAAGATCACTCTGCAGCAGAATAAAATGGACTCATTTAATGGACCGTGACGTGTGCAAGCTAAATCCCAAGTAGCACATGTACGTCGTGTAACGCCGGATAGAAAAGAGTGCCCAAACACAGTACAATTTCTTCGCCCAAGGTAAAACCACTTTCAATCCGAGCAACGTAGTAATGATTGTAACCATTGTCCATCACCTGCATCGCACCGCCATTGCTACCGACCGCGCAACCCAATCTGGCCAACTATAGATCAATCAAACTGCCATTCTGCTGCACGGGTCGCTGTCCGTATGGGTTGTTATTCTGTTGTCCAAAACCACCTCCAAAGCCGGCTTGGCCGGTCTGAGCTGGCATCTGCTGGCCAAACCCTGCCTGGCCCGCCCCGTATCCCGTAGCTTGCTGCGAAAAGAACGGGTTGGTACCAGTCTGGGCTGCACGTAGACGATCGAACCCATGACCAGCAGAATTGACAAATGTACCAGGTGCAGTATGTTGTGCGGGAATACGCAGATCTCCCGTGTTGCCAAACGTATCCAATCCTTCGCCAGAGGCCAGTAACGCGTTGAGCTTCGCGTGGTGAGGGTTGGCAGGCTTCTGTTGCTGTTGCTGTTGCTGTTGCTGCTGTTGCTGCTGCTGCTGTAGAAATGATGGTTGTGGGGCTTCATAGTTGAGAATGGGGTTTGGTTGAGATGGTTGACTGAATTGATTGATGGGCTGAGATTCATACAGTGTGCCAAGCGAGGGCTGTGTCTGGGTGCGCGAGAACGGAGATGGCGATGCCTGTTGTGTTCGTTGTGCAAAAGGATTGTTGGAGCCGGTAGGGAGAGGCTTCATCGGTTCTGCAGGCTGTGGTGACTGTGTCGCCCAAGGGTTGTTATTGCCTGGGGCAATCGCTGGTGGTTGTGGTGATTGTGGGAGCTGTTGACCGAATAGATCTCCACCAGTCGGCATACCATATGGGTTGTTGGTCTGGAATGCAGTCTGCTGGGGCTGTATCGTGTTTTGCTGCTGAAGAAATTGCGGTTGACCAAATTGGTCATAGCCAGTAGGCTGTGCGGGTTGATAGCCGTTGGTAAAGCCATTTGCGAACCCAGTCTGTTGAGGTTGAGCATATTGGTTGTTCAAAAAGCCGGTGTTCTGAGTCTGTTGCTGTAGAGGGTTGCCAAACCAGTCGACAGCAGGTTGCTGTTGGTAGCCTTGATTGTACCCTGTTGGCTGGGGCTGAGCGGGAGCAGGAGTGTCGTCGAACAACAGGGAGGCATTGTTCTGCGCCTCGAGCTCACTCTTGCGACGATTGGCCTCTTCTGTGCTTAGCTTGAGCGCGCGAGCAAGCTCGGGGTCGTCCTCGTCCTGAGCAGGCTGATTGTGCTTCCGTCGGTCTTCCTCTGCCTGTGATTTCAGACTTTCCTGAATAGCCTTTCTAAGATCAGCATCTTGATCATTCTCTTCTGGCTCTCTGCGATGACGTTGAGTGGGAGGAGGGCCAGCAATGGCTTGTGGGGCAAATTCGTCGATTCCGGTGACTCGGGTCTTCCAGAGCTTACGGTCAGAGCGCTCACTTCTGAGGCGCTCTTCGTCGAGAATGAGCGAGGTAAGTTCTTTTGCCGATGTTCGCACTGAGACGAGTTAGTCTCCTACGCCAGAAATGAGTGATCGTCGACCTACCATTCTGTCCAACATCTTTGCCATCTTCGTCGATGTATTGAAATTCCCTTAGAGTCTTGATGATGTAAATGTTCTTTCGAGCCCATGTCACCACCAACTCGGAACCCTCGTGCAAACAGTAATCGAGGACTTTGAGGGATTTGAGGACATGACGCCAGTTTTTGCCCTTGTCATTTAATCTCTTGTCGAGCATGTCCATGATCTCGTAGAAGTCGCTGGGACTAGATCAGCGTGTTAGCAGGTGCCGGACCATGAAACTGGCAGCGAATTGAGCGTACTTGTTGAAGGTGAGGGCGGCGATCTCAGCCATGTCAGTGCCGGTGGGACCCCATGGGTCGTTTGAGGTCGCTATCGATGGTGGTTAGCTGCGGCGCAGGCTGGCGGATGTGTGAGATGACAATACCATTTCGCACCTTGACCTGGACACTGCTGTAGCCTTTGGTGACATTTTTGACGCTTCGCACGACCTTGGACATGTTTCCGCCCTTTTTGGAGATGGGAGCAGTCTCTAGGGTAGATCGTCTATATACGTTTGTCGGAGAATTTGGGTCGCGGTCGCTGTATTTGGTAGGATTGATTTCGGCGACCGTACGGCGACGGTGTGGATAAACGTCAAACGAGCGGCTGGGCGTTTCAGTGACCGAATATCGTCTTCCGTTGGAGTCGGTCACTACACGCACAGTGGGAAGGTTGTGATAAAGTAGAGGTGTGGCGAAGAAAGCCAGGTTGACGTTTGATCGAGGTGAGAGGAAAGTCCGGATAGAGTGTCAACGGGTGGCAGTAGCGGGAGGCTAGTGCTGCCTTCTGCCCAAAAGTTGCTTGTGTGGCTCTGACTGAATGGACTGCACTCGCGGCAATCCAAGTCCGAACGGGGCACGTACCTTACTTAGGTAGTCATGCAAATGGGTGCTGGCTGGGTCCTGTGCTGCGCCGATGCAGTAGCTGACTACAACAAAAATTGGGGTTGGGGGACCCGGGAGGGGGACTCGCAGGGCCTGGGACGAAAAGTGGCTGCCTAAGGCACGGGGGGTTCTAGGTGGCACGGGTGTAGGCAACTTCCACCAGGATTGAATTCGTCGCGGGGCGATGGGCGTGGCGTAGCGCAAGGTGGGAATCTGAGGTGGCTGAGGTAATGTTTGGTGACGACGAAACTCCACCAAATAATGGATCAGTTTGGCAGCGAGTAGCCGAATCAGAGGTGATCAGAGCCAAGGCCTAGAGGTAGAATTCGATAGATACGCAGCGTTGATTGATGGTTAAGAATGACAAGCTTGAAGAGTAGGTAGTGAGTAGGTAGTGATGGAAGTCAATATGTACCAAATTCAAGAATTGGTGGTGAGGGGTGCCTGGGAAGGATATCGAAGGATATCTTATTCTTTCCCTTGGAAGCCTTGTCACCATGTACAAGCAACGAAGATTGTGAGGCAGTGAGGCAACGTGACCTTGTTCGCTTCGCTGTCTGCTCAAGTTGCACCTTCTTAGGCTATCTCGACCGACCCATGATTCATAATAATAGTCACAACCTGAACGTTTCTACAAGGAAAACACCACCACCTCCTCCTCCTCTCTTGGGTCCTCGGCCCCTCCCCCTCTTCTCCTCTCAGGGAGTCGTAGGCTTCCCCTTGGCGCGGGTCTTTATTGGAATGATGCCACCAGCACCACCAGTCAAAAGCAGACTCTTATCGTTTCCCCGGCCAGACGGGCCGTGGCGTAGGCTGCTATTAGACCTACCAAGACTTTGGACAATACACCGCAATAACTACCTACCTAGGTAAGTTGTAGATGTTGTCGATTTGAAATCCAATTGCTTGCTAGGTACAATGCACAACATGTCAGCTGCAGCACCCATGGTATCGAATCGACCACCCCGTCATTTCTGTCATCTTTCCCAGCCCTACATCTTACCCCAGACTCCCGAGTTTCCGGTCTAAAATGCCTCATCAAATTGTGACCAGTGATCATCTACAATGGGACAATTATTATGCGAGTTATGTCATTGCTTATAGAGTCTATCACTGAGCAAACTCTTAATCTATCGAGTCTTGACGCAGAAGCGTAAATCTCATCGCATACTGTTTCACCATCACTCAGCCTCAGGTGCTCGCTCCCTGTGGCTAAATCCTGAGCGAGTCGGGTCACCTCATAATAATGAAGTGCGCCTTTAGATGTCGCGCACCCGCTATTCGAAGTCGTATTAACAGGGAGAAAATTTCCACCATAAGGGCGTCCCACGACCTAGAATGCACGTTAGACGGTGGCATCAACAGGATCAACTCCCTGGTAGCATTGAACAAGGCCATGCAATGAAAAAATTCATTCATTGGGGTTTTAGTCAACCTCGTGCAGAAATGGTGAGACGAAGATACGGGTGAGGGGGCCAGCGCGGCCACAATCAAGTACATGTTGGAGTGTTAGGTCAAATTTACATGACACTTGTTAATACAACGTGCTTCCGATATTGGGCTTCCGGTGGGACGAAGCACGAGGCCAATATAAGTCAACAAGAATGAACATGTATCATCCATTCTGGCGTACGCACAGAATATCGGGCGCCCCATTATGGTTGCTGTACTCTCATTGTCAAAAGACGTCGAGTCTCGAGATACAATTGATGCAGATATGCTTTGCAAGTAGTCATATGGGCGCTAAAATGACACTAGAGTTGACCCAAAGAGGTCATTAGCTCGCATTGTCAGCCATTAAGCATCTGGGCGATAGTCTGTCTGGCCTAGCATCTCATGACCTTGCGCCAGGCTGGGAGCATTAGTTGCGGGCGCAGGAGGGGCTACTCGACTGCTTGCAGCGTTCAGACGCTCATCCAAGGCTTTGAGCGCTAGAGCTCTTCGTCTTTCAGCCTCTTCTCTTTTGCTCACTCCTCGAGGACCACGTCCGTGCTTGGCCACCGTTGGTAGGCCTGCTTCGCCGCGCGCAGCAGCTTGCTCGTTGCCCGAGGCAATTTGCTCGTCAGAAAAGGGAGTAAGAATCCCGAATCGGCACGAGAGAGTGTATATTTGGTTGCAGAAGGTCGCAATCGGCGGCTGGACAAGGTCGGGAAAGAAAGTTGCAAAGGCAAATGTCTCACTAGGATCTCCTTTGAAACCGAGACTGTCGGTGCTTGAGGTGGAAAGATCGGGCTGCCGTTTGACAAAGCGAAGATAAGTCCAGGTGGTGATGAGGCCATACCAAGATAGGATGAAAGCAGTGTCTGTTCCAAGTAGGATACCAGACAGGGTGTTGACGGCCAAAAAGACAGCCGGGAAATGCTTGACGCGCATCTTGATGACGCCTTTGTATACGCTGACAGTATGCTCGGGAACGAGTTGCTTGAAGGCAACGAGGAATGCGGCCTGAGTGGTGATGCCGCCAGTGATGGGGGTGAGGGCGCGTTCGGGGTTGCTGGTGATAGCGGCCCACGAGATGTAGGTGGGAACCACGAGGAGGTTTGGTATGACTGTGGCGACCAACAAAGTATATATAAAGCCCTTTGAACCCCAAGCTCTTTCAAGATATCTGCCGCCCAGGAACACCGTGGCGCCGTTGACCAAGAGAGTAATGATATTTTGCTCGACAAAGGTCGCGATGAGAAATGTCCAAGGATACCAGATGCATACTGAAGGAATCAAAGCTAGATACGGGACATATGGTCTTGAAGTCGTGGGATTCGGAGAGGATGGGTCTGCAGGTGATTGCATGAGGGTATATCGTGCTGCATTGTATAGCAACGAGAGGGCGAGGATACTAGCGAGCAGAGTACGTGTCACTGGAGGAAGATTGATTCGCAACGCCATTGGTTAAAGCGGATCGCAGAAAGGGCACATCGCAGGTGGATTTGAATATGGCGCAAGTAGTGATATGAGAGCCTTGTTGTCGAGTTGACAATTGAAAAAGTTGGACTGGGGACGACTGGGGAAACACGAAGAATTTCAAGAATTTCAGATGGCGGATGGGTTCCAAGTGTTCGAAGGGCACGATGAGCTGGTAAGATCATGTTGGCACAGGGTAATAAGCTATCGCGCTATTTGGCGCAAAGTCCAGGCGCCTATTAGCATGACAGTAGAAGGTCCATGGAAGGACTGTCAGCCCCTGGGTGCCCAAGACCCCTTAACACACGACCCACCGTTAGAAGCTCTCGGGTACATACCTAACAAACTGTCAGCCACTTCCGCAACCTGAACTCCGTAGAAAGGCAGATGGACATGTCTGGTGTCCAATCACGACGACAGACCTGTATAGGACAGAGGTTCTCGAGTAAGTAGTAGATTAATGATCATTCTTGTTCTAACATCTGTTCTTCTCGTTTTGTCGTCATCGTCACATGATATCCATGACAAGTCACACAGCGAAACCTGAGGCACAGTAAGCCATTAGAAGAGAACTTGAAGCTTGCACTATGGTCTTGTGCTCCAGATTCTATGTCTTTGGGCTGCCATAATCACCTACATAGCTACATCCTAAGGCACCTGGTACTGAGTGAGAGATTGGTAGGTACATACATACCTTGGTACTTGCTTGGTAGAAACTTTGCAAAACATAGGAAGGTTTATGTAATTACATGACCATCTCATTTCTGATCGTGGTTGCCTCATAGCCAAGCTTCTTGCAACCCATTTTGGCCCATTGGCGGGGCGGTTGGTGATGCACCTCGCACTTCGCCTTTTATGCAGCAATTACTTGGGGTCACTTTTATTATTAGTGTGCGTTGAGTAGTAGAATCATTAACCCACAGCACCAAGAGCGTAGTGCATGGTGTTATGTATCACTCCTTTCCTTAGAATTACTATCCAAGGTGTAAATATTCACCAAAAATCAGGTTACAGGACTAATCTTGCTGTCACCTGAGAAAGGGACAGAGATCGTCCTTTAGCCTTGTGTGTGCTAAAGCCACTCCGAATGCTTCCTTTTGTCGCTTAAGCCGCCCCGGTGGCCCCAGGCCAATTGTGCCCAGGCCGCGTCTGTGTCCTCTTCCCTTGTGCCTTTCTGCTTTCTGCCTTCTGCCTCTCCTACTTCGCTTGGCATCTCGTCTCGCTCTTCTCTTCCATGCCCATGTCCGCGACTCATTTCAATGTTTCCGAACACGTACCACTCCATCGCCATAATTCAACCAAGATCATCTACTTCATTTGCTTTCTAACCTCGTTCGTCTAAAGCCATCAAGTCTTTGTCCAGTGCGCGTCATTACACCATCGGACTTTACCTTCACAAACAGTCTAGAATCTCGACTTCTACCTCCTACGCCTTTTCACAATCCATTTCAATAACCGCGCAATCGACCTGATTTCATCAACTCACAAAACAACCTCCCAAAATTTCTCTCGCGCACACATTTCAACGATCCACCTTCGAATCAGTCCAACCCGACTTCCCTAGAATCAGAATCATCAGATCTCTTTTTAATTTGCGTCACATCGCGTCCTTTGTTGTCAATCCCTATTAATCAACTCCACTCGTCATTGGTACTGGCCCCTGCTTGGTCTTTTGGTTTTGAAGCGGAATGTCGGCATGGAGACCGATAATTCCTCAACTTTCAGCGCAAAGCCGCCACCACTGAGTTCAGATCAATTGAATTATCTTATTTGGAGGTCCGTACTTCCACCAACTTGGTTAACTCTTTCGCTGACTCTTCGCGCAGATATCTTCAGGAATCAGGTAGGCTGCAGAGTCCAGTGCACTTGATTTCCCATCCTAACATCTCTCTCTAGGCTATGGAGAAGCTGCCGTCAAGCTTCAACGCGACTGGAAGGTCGACGCTGAAACCTTGTCCTTTGCCAAACAAATCAAAGGCCATGCGCTGGTGTCCCTGGTGCAAAAAGGTCTTCGATACCATTATTTATCCCTAACTATTGATGAGGTACTCTCTCCTTGATATTCCACTAACCTCATATGCGCTAACCCCACTCCAGAACGGCCGGCCGTCCAAACAATTAAATCCTTCCATGTTCTTTTTTGGACCCGAAGCCGACAACCCACGCCGAGAAGCGCCCGACGATTCTGCGCCACAGGCCGCCTCACCTGATAATGCGACCACCGCTACTCGCAAACTTGTTCGCGATACCCCCAACGGCCAGTCTGATCCTAACATCGCCCAGCCTAGTACCAAGAAGGGCCGTAAGCCTGCCGCCGCGTCAGACCGAAATGGCAGCACAGGCCGCAAATCAACAGCCGCGAATCGATCTGCCTCAACTCCTGGCGTGGACCATGATGTCGCAAATGGTCACCCGCCCTCCTTGGCTGAAGTCAGATCTCCTTCTGCCACAGAACCAGGCCTTGACGAAAACGGGGTTCAGGTAAATGGAGTCAAACATGACGATCGAATGGACATTGACGACGACCTGTCAACCGCTGAGCACCCCATTAACGCACCCAGCATCGAGTCGATTTCGCTTCCTATCAACACCCTGACCACAGGGGAAAGCATCGGCATTCAGGTGGTTCCAGCAAAAGTTGCGAACCTAGGCCCCTTCACCACCATCCTCCAGGCCGATGTTCACCCTTCAGCTGGTGGGCCAAAGTCTATCACTCGTGTAGCTTGGCGACCTCGTCTAGGAGATGTCGTCACAGCCATGGGTGATGATTTTTGCGGCCATTGGAAGTTGCCAGAAAGACTTTCTCAAAACCAGGCTCCACCTGTGTTTCAAAGTGTGGTCGAACCTGCTGCCATGAGATGCATCAGTGCTGTTGCCTGGGAGCCGAATGGGGATATCTTCGCGCTCGCGACTTACAGCGAACAATCTGGTCAGCTCCATCTCTACGATGGACAAGAACTAACCTTGTTAGAGGCTCTGCCAGCGTCCCAGAGAGCAATTATTTCTTTGCGCTGGCACGCCCGAGGCCTGAGACTGTTGGGAATTGCGCCCTATGACAACAATGTCGAGGGAGCTAGACATCAACCCGGATCATCCATATTGCTCTGGGACCTCTCTAAATCTCCCAACTTTGCAGGTCCCTCCTCTATCTCTGTTCCCGAAATTCTCGTCGACATGGATTCTGCATCCCATGGTGACCAGGGCATTGTGTGTGCCGCCGGTCAAACTTCAGTGTATCTCTACCATGTCTTTTCCGAGCTTGAGAAATCGCGGCATTGGCATTCGGATCCTGCCCAGAACCATCAGTGGACAATCGTCAGATGTGCGTGGTATGGCAACGAAGTTCTTCTTGTTACCGCATCAGCGGACAGTGCTGCTCTATGGCTGCCCATGAAAGACGCCATGAAGTTGGATGCGCATGAGGGCAACATTACAGGCCTGGAGCTGCGACCCCGACCTTATGGCAGTGCTTTCTGGAAGCAAGAATTTGCAACCTCATCAATGGATGGTACGATCAAGGTGTGGCAATACGATCAGATGACTAATTCCATAATCTCCCTCTGCAAGCTGGTTATTGGCCCTGCTTCGCCGGTTATGCAATTAGCGTACTCGCCAGATGCATTTTGCTTGGCCGGTGCCAGTTACGACGCCATTCGAATCTGGAATGCTGAACATGGTCACAATCACATGGCGACGTGGAGAGGAGAACCAGAAACCTGGGCTGGCTCCCGACTGAAAGACGATGATACCATGAGTATCGGAGGCATGTCGAACATGAATGGAGACGCACAACAGATAAGCACAGATCATAGTTTGGTCTGGGACGTTGAGAGCAGGAGACTTGCATTTGGTCTAGGATCACAGGTGTGCATTCTATGTTTCAATGACGATCCAAAGCTGACTTGACGAAATTAGGTTGCTATCATTGAGTTTCAACGCTGATGGGATGAATCTGAAGTCTTGATGAATCCCAGCGTGATCTGCATCACGCCCAACTGCCACATCTGTTGCGAGACTGAAGCCGATTGCTTGATCATTTGCGCAGAAGTCGAGTCGCAGAGCACGATTGCAACCCCCGGACACTCACAGCAACTCAGCAGACCGGACGCACCAGCTCCTCCCTAAAGAGCATCAAAACGATGCGATGTCAGGCTGCGGCGCTCTCGAAATCTCCCCAATCGTCGTCGTCGTCCTTATGCGCATGTCGTGGTGCCGCACCTATTGCAGAAGCGGAGGAACGCAATTCGTCCTCGATGTCGCGAAATCCACGAAGCCAGGAATTGACGCCTTCGCGAATTTTGGTGTCTGGGGAATCAGCGACGTTGTATTCAGAGTCGAATGGTTCGGGGTCATCGACGTAGTAGCGTCCTCTAAAACGCCCCTTTCCGCGTGTCACAATCTTTCGCTGCTTGTGGCTAGGAGTGGGCGTGTTATTAATCCAGCCTTCCAGACCAGCAACGGCACTCGACATGGCATTGACCGCGGTATCTCTTTTCACCGATTCTAATGTTGTCAGATCGACTTGAGTACTGAGCATGTTATTTTCTTCAACCAAGGCGCCGTTTATTCTCTTCAGCCGGACGATCTCATCAGAGAATTCATGCAGGCGTTTTTCTTGGCGAAGGCACTGTTCGGCCACTGCTTCGAGTTTCTCAACCGTGAGTTGTTGGAGGTGGCGTTGTTCGTGTTGGCGCATGCGCATGGAGTCGATGGTACTTGCGAGATTCTCGCGAACCACTGCAAGCTCGGAAGGCAGGGCCGAGGAAGACGATAGGGCAGAAGGATTAGGTGATTGGGATTGAAAGTGGGCATCGTCCAGGTGCTCAGGATCGTCGTCGTTCAAGGCAGCCTCGATGAGATCGATGGCATTTTCGATCCTCCTTCGCTTGGTCGGGTGGAGACTCCCATCTTGTTCAATAGCCCAGATTTCAGACACGAGACCGTTCAAGCGATTTGTGACATGTGTGGGCTCTTCGACAACATCAAATGTCTTTGTACTATCATCCATAGGACGCGGAGTATTACTTCTGAGGCTGATTGCAGAATCGGCAAATCCCGAGTTACTTGTCCACGATGATCCTGGTCGAATAGGAGACTGAAGTGCAAGTGGCGCATGGTCTTCGTGTAATTGCGACATGGTCGTCACGAGGATGCACATGGAAAAAGTCACACCGTGACCATTACACCCTGGAGATTGACCTTGTTGGTTGTGAAGATAGTATCGTTATTACAAAAAAGATAATCAAGATGTCGAATAAGATAGGCAGCGTAATTCTGAGGAAAGTAGGATAGGTAGCGAGGTTTTCCCAAAGCAACTGACTTGTAGGGAGAAAGAAAGGCTACAATGAGTAGAATGGAAGTAAGGTACTACCTAATACTGAGTAACCAGTTAAAGAAGCCAACTCTTGCCATGTGCAATTAATTGTCGATTGGCTTTTGTGTTGGAGTTGAAGTTGGAGTTGGAATTGGAGTTGGGAAGGTGGCACGGTGGCTACTGAGGCGGTGGCTGGGGAGGCACGGAGGTCACAGAGACTTCCCCACCACCCCAAGTCACGTGTCAAATTTTTGCACATTTGCATGCCTGGGAGATGGCATTGATGGCCATATTCAGAAAGGAGATGGCAATTGGGCTGCTTATCAGCCGTGCATTGTATCCTTTATGATTTTATACACGTCTCTCGTGTTAGTGAGCCACCAATCGTTCATCCCACATGTTATGTATCTGCCAGATCGAAGGCCCATGTCCAGGCACCACAAGTCAGAAGGTAGCCCGTGGTGTGGTCAGGGCACGCCAAATAATTTGTGGGGATCGAACGCAGGGTCGGACAATCGGGCTACAGACTGTACTCCGTACTTAGTGCTGCCACCCGCCAGCCAACCACACTTTGCCTGCGAATTTCGAAGAGTAGTGACTCAGTCCAACCTCAACGAAAGATCGCAACCTCACACCCTACGTGTTTCCACATCTCCAGTCCATGTGTTCTTCGACAATATTCTGCTGACGCATGTAGTTGAGGACGCGAGATTCTGATCCTCGCCTGGTCTGCCCTTCCGACCTATCTCCCTCTGCGTCCAGCCATCATGGAGCAGATCCTCCCCTCTCTCGATGAGGTGACTTCAATCCTCGCCAAATCCAAATCCTCCCAGTACCCTCCAAATCTTGTGCCGCTGGCTGCTCAAATCTCTGCCGACCTCTTTACTCCGACCCAAGCCTACCTGAAAATCTCACAGAATTCAAAACTATCCTTTTTATACGAAAGCGCAGCCACCACGGGCACAATTGGTCGATATAGCTTCGTCGGAGCAAACCCACTCAAGGTAATCAAGTCAGGTCCTGGCCATGGTCCGGAGCAAGATCCCTTACCTGAACTCGAGCGAGAGCTTTCCCAGTACCGAGTTGCCACCGTCCCATCACTTCGGCTGCCATCTATGACTGGAGGCGTCATTGGATATGTTGGCTACGATTGTGTTCGGTATTTCGAACCCAAGACGGCTCGACCGATGAAGGATGTACTGAAATTGCCAGAGAGTTTCTTCATGCTCTATGACACTATCGTGGCATTTGATCATTTCTTCAATGTCTGCAAAGTCATCACTTATGTGAGGGTTCCTACGGTCGACACTCCAGCTGCAATCTCAGATGCATACGCTGAAGCATCCAACACCATCCGGAGGACTCTTGCTGTTCTTCAAGAAGAGCACATTCCATTGCCTTATCAACCCCCGATTGTGCAGGGGCAGCCCTCTAAATCCAACTTTGGCAAAGTCGGCTACGAAGCCCATGTGACTCGATTAAAGAAACACGTCAACGTCGGGGACATCATCCAAGCTGTCCCATCACATCGTATCTCACGACCGACCTCCCTCCATCCATTCAACATTTATCGCCATCTGCGCACAGTCAATCCCTCACCATATCTCTTTTACATTGACTGTGAGGATTTCAGTATTGTAGGCGCCTCTCCAGAGTTGCTGGTAAAGGAGGAAGCTGGACGAATAATCACACATCCAATCGCCGGCACAGTGAAACGAGGGCGTGACCCTGAGGAGGACGATGCGCTCGCCGACGAGCTCCGAAACAGTCTCAAAGACAGAGCTGAGCACGTCATGTTGGTTGACTTGGCCAGAAACGACATCAACCGGGTTTGCGATCCATTGTCTACTCGGGTCGACAGACTGATGGTGGTCGAAAGGTTCAGCCACGTCCAACACCTCGTCAGTCAGGTTTCGGGGATTTTGAGAGATGGTGAAAATAGATTCACCGCATTTCGCAGCATCTTTCCCGCGGGGACCGTGTCTGGTGCCCCCAAGGTGAAGGCGATGGAGCTCATCGCCGAGCTTGAACAAGAGAAACGCGGTGTTTACGCCGGCGCCGTGGGCTACTTTGGGTTCTCCAGGGTCTCATCTGACGGGTCGAGGATCGAGGACGAAGGTGCTATGGACACCTGTATTGCTCTACGGACCATGGTGGTCAAGGATGGCGTTGCTTATCTACAGGCTGGTGGGGGTATCGTGTTTGACAGTGTAGAGGAGGACGAATGGATCGAGACCATGAACAAACTGGGCGCAAACATTAGGACAATCGAGGAGGCGGAGAAGAAATATCTGGCGCTAGAAAAAGCGACAAATGGCTATGTAAATGGTGTGCCTCGATAGCAACATATAAGCTACAATTGACTTGTATCTTTCTTTCGTTCTATTCTCCTGACCCTGTGTAGCCACAGAAATACTTGTGGGTAATGGCCTCCAAATCCATACCACCCACACAAGTCCCGTGACAAGTGGAGCCGGACTATTCCAAGGCCAAAGTCAAAGGGCTCCAGACAATGGGCTCACGATTGGCCAATCATAGCCACGCAGAGTTCGAAACTCTTGGCACACCACCCACAACCGTGAAAATTAATCGCAGGGAGAACCGTAGTCTTTTATCGACCTCACATCCCCCATCATCAACCGCTGTATCTGTTAAGACTTGTCGCCAGTCTTGACAGCCTTATTCAGCCCGTTGACAAGATGAAGTTGAACATCTCTTACCCGGCCAACGGGTCGCAGAAACTCATCGAGGTCGAAGATGAGCGCAAACTCCGTGTTTTCCTCGAGAAGCGAATGGGCAACGAAGTGCCAGCCGACAGCTTGGGTGATGAGTGGAAGGGCTACGTAAGGACACATGGATACCGACTGAGCTTGAAGTCGATGCTGACGGGTTTCACAGATTGTCCGCATTACCGGTGGTAATGACAAGCAAGGCTTTCCAATGAAGCAGGGTGTTGTATGTTCCACTTCCTGCCCTTGAAAAGCGCCAGCGTCCCGAAAGAAAACAACACGCTGAGACTTGAATCATTACAGTTACTCCCAACCCGTGTCAAACTCCTCCTCGCCGACGGCCACTCTTGCTACCGACCTCGTCGATCCGGAGAGCGCAAGCGTAAATCCGTTCGCGGTTCCATCGTTGCCCAAGATCTCTCCGTCCTCGCTCTCTCAATCGTCAAGCAAGGCGAAGGTGATATTCCCGGCCTCACCGACGTGGTCAACCCCAAGAGACTTGGCCCCAAGCGTGCCACCAAGATCCGCCGCTTCTTTGGTCTGAGCAAGCAAGATGACGTCCGGTACGAGAAAACATTTTCCATCGACCACATCATACATGCTAACCATTGATACAGCAAGTTCGTCATTCGACGTGAAGTCGTCCCCAAGAAGGAAGGCGCGAAACCCTACACAAAGGCCCCCAAGATCCAGAGACTTGTCACCCCACAACGCCTGCAACACAAGAGACACCGAATTGCCCTCAAACGAAGACGTGCCGAAGCTTCCAAGGATGCCGCCAATGAGTACTCTCAGCTGTTGGCCAAGCGCGTGCACGAGGAGCGTGAGAAGAGAACCGAGCTCAGAAAGAGACGTGCTTCTTCCCTCCGAAAATAGGTTGACATGGTCTGCCTGGCGTACCTGTAGTCTCGAGAGACCGGAGGAAAGACAAATCGACCCTATGTGGCTGTGAAGCAACCCGAGCTTGGGCACAATCTCATGTTCCTCGCCGAACAGCTTATTCAGCTGCAAGGACCTAGAATTGGGATTGCCGGACACACACGGGAGAATATCTGCCGTGCCACCATGCAAATAATGATGATTCCTGACGTGGCAAGCATCGCCCTACTGTGGTGCGCCGTGTGGCATCAGCTGGTTGGCACAAATAGACAGCAAATCAGACCACACAGAACCCTCAGATAGCCCGCAATTACTTGCAAACACCGATTAACCTCCTGATTCTCCTTCAGTTCTATCCGTAGTGCTCTTGATTCTCCTCCACGCACACACCTAGAATATACGTGGGTAGACTTGATAAACAGCGTTCTAGTCTTTCATATGCTTTTTTGGTCGACTTGGGAGTTTTGAGTGGAGCGTGGCGACTTGGAATGTGAGGAGCTAATCACAGGCCGACATTAACAAAACGTTCCCCACGATCAAGCCCAAGCCCAAGCCGCAAGCGTAGCCGCGGGGCTTGTGCTTTTTTTCTCGGTCTGCGTCGATGACAGAACTTGTCGACTCCAAGTTCGCTCGCATTACTCCTTTCCATCAACATGCCCCCTCAATAACGTCGACATCCTTAAACTACGCCGGCATGGCTACAAACTCGATCAAACTCTTGACTGGCAACAGTCACCCCGACCTTGCCAAAGCCGTCGCCACAAGGTTAGTACCGTCTCCACGCCTATCCTCTTCTCAGACAAGTCTTCGACAGTCCCATAGACCGATGTGCTCAACTTACAAATGCGTCTAGGTTGGGCATCGAGCTTACAAAGATTATGGTCTTGCAATATTCCAACCAGGAGACTAGTGTAACCATTGGTGAATCCGTGAGAGACGAAGATGGTACGTGCTGCCAATCCATGCGCATCGACAATCAGCTCTATCTCGGTCCACGGCCAGCACCATTTACTCCAGACTTTGTCTGACATCTACCTACAGTATTTATCTTACAGTCCACTCGGCCAAATGATATCAACGACGGCCTCATGGAACTCCTCATCATCTGTAACGCATGCAAGACTGCCTCCGCCCGTCGAGTCACTGCAATCCTCCCGAACTTTCCCTACGCTCGACAGGACAAAAAGGATAAATCTAGAGCACCCATCACTGCTAAGTTGATGGCAAATATGCTGCAAACTGCAGGATGCAACCATGTCATCACTATGGACCTGCATGCTTCTCAGATTCAGGGCTTTTTCAACGTCCCCGTGGACAACTTGTACGCCGAGCCCAACTCGGTGAAATGGATCCGAGAAAACTTGATGCATGCTACCGAGGACAATGCCGAAATCAACGGGCAAAAGCAGGACTGTGTTATTGTGAGCCCCGACGCGGGTGGCGCAAAGCGCGCAACGTCCATGGCCGACCGACTCGATCTTCCCTTTGCCCTAATTCATAAAGAACGATCTCGTCCAAATGAAGTCAGTCGTATGACCCTTGTCGGAACTGTCGAAGGCAAGATCGCAATTCTCGTGGACGATATGGCAGATACATGTGGAACGCTGGCCAAGGCTGCGGATACCCTCATTAAGCATGGGGCCAAGGATGTTGTTGCTCTCGTCACCCACGGCATCCTCTCTGGCAAAGCAGTGGAAATCCTCAAAAACTCAAAGTTGTCTCGGCTCGTCATCACGAATACTGTGCCCATATCGGAAGACAAAATCGAAGCACTCAAAGTCGAAGATGGCCAGAAGGGTTGTCGACTCGAGTTTATCAACATTGCCCCTGTCCTGGCCGAGGCGATCAGGCGGACACATAATGGCGAAAGTGTTAGTTATCTCTTCAACCATGCCGTGTGAGCGGTACAGCAGTGCCAAGCGACATGTCCCTGGATTCTTTATCTCTCGGCACATCCTTGGCCGAAATGGTCTGCGCAATTTTTCTTGAGCCTAGTGGGATGTTCTATTTTTTACATTATGGGCCTCTGAATCAGGATAGACGAGAACAATACCCAAAGTACTTCTGCATGCCAAAATGCAGACACCTCTGCTCGCTAACAGAGATATTCATTGCACCATCGACAGGACCATTACCTCCTCCAATCCCCCAGCGAGATTCATCAACGGAGACTCAGGTCGGCTATCTATTTCCAGGATGTGAAACCATTTGACTTGTTGTTGATGGGAGTAGAGCCCTAGCACTCCCAGCGAGTAAGAAAACACGGCCGGTGTGATGGCACTTCCATTTGTACCGTCCAGTAGACGGAAACATCCATCGGGCCTACGACATTAGTGACGTAGCGTAGATAGAGCACCATGAACGAATTGCTCTGATGCGACGAGCTCAACATTTGAATATTGAGCAAGTATCACAAGACATTTTCATGCTTGCGCAACCAAGCCCTGACCATCTCGATCCCGGATATCGATCTTCTGACCACGGAGGATGTGTCAGCCCAGATTACGCTGGAGAGAGGAATGCACTGGTTGAAAGAATGTGGATATAGTTCCCGCAGAGAAGATTGAATTGACCAGACGGTGGAGTATTTTCAAGCAGTTGAGGCAATTGACGGCACCCACAGCGCAGGATGTGGGTGGAGGACAATTCAAAGCTAGGTGCGAAGCATTCGTTTGGCTCGGTCTCTGATATCATGCATCAAACCCAGTTGACGCTCATGTGGGGATTGACGATTGTTATTGTCATAGTGCTTCTATAAATTCTCCATTTTTCGAGGAGTTTGACTTGGATCTGTTGGCAAGTCCCTAAACGTAACAAAGGGGCTGCGATTCCATAAACACCGGGACCTCGGCCTTCCTACTTTCTCAGGAACTCTTCGACTTCAAAGCCAACTCGTCTCTTACTTTTCTCCCAGTTCTCTAGCTCCTTTGCACCAACGGATCTAGCATTAGGCCCCGCAGGCTTAGCTCCAGAGTTGAGGCCAACGCCAAATATCCCTGTCTTGACAATCACGGCGCGGCAGTCATGTAGACGGACTTCGACGCCTGAACTAGACGCCGAGGCCGACATGGTAGTGCTTGATCCAGATATCGAGGCAGCCATCGCTTTTGGTTGTGAAGAAGTGATTGAAGTCGCAGTCGAAGGTTTGGCGGCCGAAGAAAGTGATGTGGGAAGACCTGTAGTTTGTGTTGGAGGTCTGGGATTCGCTGACGAGGTGTTGCCGATAACCCCTCCGGTATTGCCACCATTAGGGTCAGTATTGGAGAGGCTGGGCACCGTTGCACTGGCTCCCGCAGTACCGGCTTCAACGGATTCCTCATCAGTGGACTTGATGACAACTGTCACGTCTGGGCCGACACTTCCACGCCAGAGTGTAGCAAACCATTGCCAGTGAGCAGGAGGTGAGAAACCATCACTGATAGGCATCGAAATGGAACTGGCATCAACCGTGGTGAGCTGAAAGTGTGGAACAATGGCAATCGGAATTGCCGTGGGAGAGTTGATGCTGGACGGTCTATGATATCTGAGACTGGCTTGAGAGGCCTGTAATTCTGCGTCACCCTCATCGATAATTTGAGTATCGGCTTCCTCGGCTTCCGTATTTGGGTGTGTAGCTTGAGTGGTCAGATCTATAGTTGATCTGGAGGGCTCAGCACCTGCAGCCAGTGAATGACGCGATACAAGTTTGCTGCTCGGTGGCGGTGGAGGGATGGGAGGTGTCGGCGGCGGCGGAGCAGGAGGAGGCGGGATGCGACTTGAGTAAAGAGGCCGGGGAAGAGCTAACGAAGGGGGACGTGATTCAGAATCTCTGCCGCCCGTCACAGGAAGAGTCCCTTCGGCTTGACTCTGACTCCTAGTTTTGGGTGGCGGTGGCGGGGTGGTCGACTGATCAGGAGCTCCGACCAATGTCTTTGGGCTAACGGCGGAATAAAGGCTTTCCCTGGTGTCATCCACTTTTTCGTCGACGACACTCCACTTTCGAATGGGTGAGGCCGCCCTGGGGGTGTCCATTGCTCTGGTGGTTTTTGTAGACACCATTTGGCTGTTGTCGAGGGTGATTGGCGCGTCTCGAGTAACGGATTGGCCAGGTCGAGTCGTGATATATTCGACCATTTCTTTATTGAGCCTATGCCACTCACTCAGCATTTGCAGATATGATTCCGCAGTCAATGTCTTGTGGTGCCTCACGGTGATGTTGCGGGCTTCCCTCATGGATTGATAAGGGTTGGGGCCTTCAAATATCTTGACGGCAAAATTCCCCTCTTTCTCCAGTTGATCAGCCAGTGAACAAGACATGCTCCTGACACTCGCAGCGTCCATGCCTTCGATGGCGATGATGGCACCTCGAACATCAGGCCTTGGCGAGGTCAATCCGGGAGACGGGAGGGGGGAGGAGATCTGGGACAGAACGCGGATTCTATTGAGAACAGGAATGGACATGATCATTGCCTCGACCCCAGAGCTCTGGGAAGTAGTGGATGCCGAGCCTGTCTTATGAGGGAAAGCAGAGACCATGGTTTCGATGGGTGGTAGTGCCACGCTGGAGGCCGTTCTTTGCTGCTGAGCAGGTGGAGGTCGCACCGGCTGCAACTGGGGCGGATGAGGATACAGGCCCCGAGGAGGCGAGATGAGAGGCGGCTTCGTGAGCTGGACCGGGTGAGGACGATGCAATGGGGCATGAGGCGCATGCATCTGTCGGCCTGGTTCGCCGCGGGTGTAGGCAGCGCTAGGGGAATTGGGGTATGCATATGAATGGTCTGGATAGGGTTGGCCGGGGGCGATGTACATTCCGCTACTATCATACCGTCTTCTCTTGGCTTCTTGTGAGTCGGTAGGTGGAGTACGTTGAGCAGTTGGTGGTACAGCATATATCAATCTAGGGTCAACTCGTGAGAATGGATATGCCTCGACGAAGGATTGTTGCTGGCCGTGATACTCGGGAGACGCAGCCGGGGGCGCATGATGTGGTCGCTGGATATGGCTATTGCTGACGATGTAGCCACGTTTTGCGGGTATCTGCACGGCCATTTTGGATGCAGATATGGTCTCAGCGGGAGGATGGGTTGGTGCAACTGGGCTGTGGATTGGGTGAGTAATGGGTTTCTTGCCGCACTTTAAGCACGGTTCCTGGTGCTCTGTGGAAGATGGGCCGCTTATGGAGGCGTGGCTACTGTTCCTTCCAGTGCGACGAGGATGGTATCGATAGCCTGGATATTGCTCTTGATGACGGGCTTTCTCTAACTAATGAGGCATTGGGTCAGTGGACAAAGCTCTTTGTGAAAAGGACAAGTTGGTCTTTGGCATACTTCCGCAAGCGTGTTCCATTCCTCCTTGGCTTCAACTGACAGGTGCTGCCATTGTTTCCCGATTATCTTAGAAACTTCCGGATTGGGAATACCAGGGTTCTGTGCGATGATGTTGGCTTGTTGGGCCTGACGGAACAGTATAAAGGCTAGAGGGAAGTGTATTAGTGGTGGGCGGTGTGGAGAGGAGCCAAGGTATAAGAAAGCATCATCTCACAATTTCGGGGTCTCGGAATTTTGGGGTCAGGTTGGCAGAGGCAAACATTAGGGCCGCTGTCATGGGGTAGGCGGTCAAGGGCAGAGTCTGTGGAGCCATCCCTGGCCTCACGAGAAGCTGATTCATGGCCGGTGGTGGACATTGAACGGAACATCTGATCACTGGCATCACCAAGTCTCGAAGCCGAGGGTGGGGGAAAGTGAAAGGTACTCCTCCGACTGGCATTGTCTGCAAAGCCACAAGGGATCACTGGGTTGGGAAATATATCATGCTGGTTCAGTGAAGAAGGCCGGCGCGAGGCTGGACGACCATTGGCGGCGGGATCCGGGAGACGACGATGAAGAGCTGGAGGTGGCGGATCCTGAGATGGAGGAGTCATGGCGCGAAGAAAGGAATTTGTTCTCCAGGACCGTGCAGTGGTCTGGGTGAGCAGGACCGACGAATAGAAAAAGAGGCCATGCCTATTACTTTGTAAAGTGACAGAGAAAGAGACTTGTCATCAGCCATCTTGTGGCAATCTTTCTTTGTCTCTTGAGAAGAACAAGATGACATGACTATTGGTGGAAGGATGGGGCTGGGGTTTGGCAATGTTGGAGTGGTTTGCTTTGTTCTCAACAGGTGCCTAGGCGGGAATATGCGATGGAATCACCGTGCACCCGAAACAATAAAATGAGGAATGCAGAGGAAACAAAGAATGAGGCTATGTCTGTGCAAGATCGAGTGGAGCCGTGTTCGTGGGATGGTGAACTTGCGAGAGCGGTTGCTGGGCTCGTCAAAGAGGGACGAGGCTCGAATTAGCATGCTCATCAGGCTGGTTTGCAACTTGCTTGACCCAGCGACGGGAGACTGTTGGGTTTCATCTTGAAGTGAAGCAAATGAGGAGAAGAGGGAGAGGCATATTAGCTCGGGGGTTGGATGCATGCGACATCATTGGTGGGTGTTTGGCATCAGTTCAGTTTCGATGAGACTGGCCCAAGACAAAGGTCGGGGGCGCTCCAACAAAAGCAGATTGGGTTGCAAGAAATTGACGCGGACAAATCGATCGAGATGAAGCGCTGAGAAGTACTATACCCAGGTCCACAGTCGCTGGCATAGAAGCTGGGAAGGCATATGCAAAATGACGGATGCTTCGTTTGACCTCCCGCAGTTCTCCGACATGCTTTGGCTCCAGTGATTGGGAGGTTCGCAGGTTTGCATCGGACACTTGAACGGAGCGAGGCTCAGAGACAGTGTGACTCAGAGTCTGTAATGGTGTGAATTTGGTGTGCATCAGATGGAGCCTTGTCTGAGATCATTCCTTTGTCTTGTCTCTGAACGTGAGGCAGATGATGATGTTTGACACGAAGAGAAGAAGAAAAAAAATTACCAAAGACGATGAGGATGGAGACAAGCAAGGGAAGGAGCAGTGGAGATGTTGATGTCCGAAAACGGAATGGCGTGGCTACTCTACGGTACTGTCCGCGCCTGCCTGGCCAAGTGCAGTGTGTCGCCATAGGATTGAGAAGAAGCAAGAGCCCCTCAGCCCGAGGGGCCCCTGGACGGTGTCTCGGGACGGTCTACAATATTGCCAGGACAGCTTGGCGGTGCACATTATCTTCGTACAAATACATACCTTGATAGGCAGCAAGATCGATAAGTTACCCAAGGCACAGAGGACATCCATTTCTGGTGGTGGTGAGTAGTTGACATGGCATCTCTCATCTCATTAGTCGTAGTCGTACACTCGTGTGGCTTCATGTCTATAAACCAATCAATCCTCCCACAAGCAGTGGACCAGACTGGATCAGATGCCCGGCTCAGGATGGTCTTCCCAGACGACAAGTCTCGATCATCCTGCAAACACGCGCACGTTCAGATCCACACTGGCCGTGGCGATGACGCATCGGATCTTGCCTCCGCTGGTTCCTTCCTCCTTTTTCGCTGTCGAAGTCGTTGCGTTGGCCCCTAGGTCTGACGTGGGCTGGACGGCGACATCCGGCGCCCATCTGATGCTGCTGATGAAATGCTGATGGGCCTCGTCCACCACCTTGACGCACTTGCACTCTTGGGCAAGATCCCAACATCGGATGGTTTTGTCGTCCGAGACGGAGAGGAGATAACGACCCGCAGGGTGAAAGACCAGACCGCGCACCCAGTTGTCATGTCCCACCAGGGTCTTGTGGCACGTCCCTCGATTGTCCCATATCTTGATCAGCTTGTCACGGCCCCCAGTCGCGAGAAATTCGCCCGTACTGCTGGCCGGAGGGGGCTTTTTGTAAGCAGCAAGAGCTGCCAAATGCGTGTAAGCCGAACTCGGGGCAAAAGCGACGCATTCCAGTGAATGTTCATGGCCCAGGAACGAAATCTTGACCTCGCCCGTGTTGACATCCCACAGGCGGGGCACCTGGTCATTGCCCGCGCTCAACAACCACCGGCCATCGAAGGATGGGGTGACGGCTCGAACCCAGTCGGTGTGTCCTTTGAGCGTTTTTAAGCAATAACCAGTGGTGACATCCCAGATGCGCAGCGTCTTGTCTCGTGACGCCGACACTAGCGTGTTCCCTGACAGTGGGGCACCGGCGGCGCCAGAGGGGATGAAGCGGACCGAAGAGATGGAATGATCGTGGCCGGGTAAGGTGCGAATGTTCTTGTACTCGTCGCTTGGATCCCACAGTTTGATGGTCAAATCAGTGCTACAACTGGCCAGAAGTGTTCCACCTCGGGGCCCACCAAAGTCAATGTCGAGCACGGCTTTGGTGTGGCCCTTTAGCGTCCTTTCGAGCTCCCCCAGCTCCCAATCCCAGATTTTGATGGTGCAGTCCTCCGAGGCCGACGCAAGAGAAGAGAAAACCGGGTGGAAGGCGACGGAGGTGACGGGGAATCGATGGCCTTCCAGGACATGGCGCGGGGGGTTCTTGGGGAGCCATGTGGCGGGGTCTATCTTGCGATTGGAAGATAGTGGTGTGGCCGAGTCCAGCTCGTTCTGAAGAGCCATGTTTTTGGCTTCAAGGTCCATGATCCTTTTCTGTAGGCGAACAACCGATGTCCATTTCTTCTCCAGTAATGTTTCATATTTTTTAGCCGTGACTTCATCAAAGGTATCGGCAAGGTTGGAATCTTTACGCAAAGATGCCGCGGACTCGGTCATGCCAGCAGAGAGAAGGTACGCGATGATGGACTTGTGCCTACACGGACAATCAGTCAAAAGCTTTTGGCCATGTTGTCAGGCCCGTCTTACAGTTCATCCGCTTGTCGCGTGGTCAAAAGTTGGGACATGGTGCCAGGTCGGGGCGTCAGGCCCAGAAAAGTGAATTAGGAGCCCATGCACTTGAAGGTTGAACAGAAAACAAGCGGTCGCGGGAGAGAAGGGCAAGGTTCGTTGGTGTGGTGCAAAGTGTGAGAAATGTCGCAGACGATGGTGGTAGTTTGCAGAATACGGAGATGGGTTCTCCTGGACAGGCCTGAAAGTCAGCGAGACCAGGGGACGAGAAATAAAGTGAATTGAAATCCAATTGAAGAATTGGGCCACACAGGTCTTTTGGAATCGAAAAGACAAAGAAAGGCCACTGATGGCGATTGTAAGCGGGAGGAGCGGTGGAAGAAAACTTGGGTGACTGCTTAGACTGTTTGGTAGAAGAAGAGGAGGAGGGAGTTTATGCAAGCCTTGTAGTACATGTTGTCAATCCGCAGATGGACTGGAAGTCTGGCAAGTCTGGTTGTGGAGATGTGGATGAGTTCTTGTGTTGTTGGAACCACACGAGCCAACCAATCAACAGCCACAACCGCTGCCCAGCACAACATCGTCATATTATTTACCATTTGCCCTACAAGGAGACGCCCTCATCAATGTTTGGGTGCCACACCAGTCGTTCGCATCGCATTGCACTACCACTACGCTTGTTTGTAGCGTCTCGAATTAATTCACAGGCTCCTTCTGTTACGACTGCCTATTCTCACTGCCCACGGCTTCTTCGACTCTGTTCTCTTCTGACGCCCAACGCCCAACGCCCAACGCCCTCCCGACAATTGAGTCTCCTCGGATCACCCTCCTGTCGCGCCACAAGTGAGCGACTGCCTTGACTTGTTCGACTGGTTTCCGTTTCCTCCATCGTTCCTTCCACGCACTCTTCCCACCTCCACGACCGCGCCTTCCCATTGACTCCCGCCATCATCGCGCCTGCATTGAATCTTTGTTTATCTTGTGACGGCAGTCGCATGCACGCATGCTGCGCAATCACATACGCACTCAGCCGCCCAACCGTTCACCCTCCATATCTGCCCATGAACCGCGCTGCACCTTGCCATATCCAATATTAAGCAGAATCGCTGCTGACCGTAAGGACACAATCTTCCTCAAAAGTGCTGTCGTTGCTATCTTCCAATCCTATCCTTGATCCGTTCGAGCGATGCACTCCTACTCCTCCCTCCTATCTATGCCACCACGCACTCTCTACCTTCCTTTGCTTTCAATTACTGATGTTCTCTCACAGCCCTCTAGCTCGCTCTCGAAAACAGCCGCGCACACAAGAACCGTCATCTCGATTCCAGGCTCTCTATCGCCTCTTCTGTCCCAGCTCCTTGAAAATGGCCGACGGCCAGGAAGAGGATTTCTCCCAGCTGCCCCTATCAGATCGCTTTGTCCACAAGAATTGGAAGGTCCGGAAGGAGGCCTACGAGGCTGCTGCCAAAGCCTTTGAAGTCACTCCCGATGAGTCGGACCCCGCTTTCAGACCATTTCTCAATGATCCCAGTTTGTGGAAAGCTGCTGTCGCCGATTCCAATGTCGCCGCTCAGCAAGAGGGTTTAGCCTCGTTATGTGCATTTCTCAAGTACGGAGGTCGCGAGGCCGCCACAAGATCCCGCTCCTACACTCTCCAACCCATTTCTGAAAAAGGTCTCTCCTCCACCAGACCCGCTGCAAAGGCCAGTGCCCTCGAAGCTCTGTTGCTCTATGTCGAAATCGACAAGTCTGATCCTGTCATCGAAGAATTAATCCCCGCCCTCTCAAACAAGCAACCCAAGGTGATTGCCGCCACCCTGAGCGCCATTACCTCAATTTTTCACGCATATGGTATCAAAGTTGTCGAACCAAAGCCTGTCCTAAAGTCATTACCAAAGGTCTTTGCACATGCGGACAAAAATGTCCGTGCCGAGGCCCAAAACCTGACCGTCGAACTTTATCGATGGCTCAAGGACGCCATGAAGGTCATTTTCTGGAACGAGTTGAAGCCGGTTCAGCAGCAAGATCTCGAAAAATTGTTCGAAAAGGTCAAGGAGGATCCTCCCCCAAAACAAGAACGTTTGACGCGTTCCCAGCAAGCCGCTATTGCTTCTGCCCCTCCTGCTGCTGCTGCTGGTTACGCCGACGACGATGCTCAATATGACGAACCCGAAGATGACGATGCCGAAGTCAATGCCTTTGATCTAGCCGAGCCCGTCGATGTCATTTCCAAAATGCCCGCCAATTTTCAAGAGATGATTGCCTCCACAAAGTGGAAAGATCGCAAAGAAGCCCTGGACGCCCTGTTCAATATTCTCAACACTCCACGCATCAAGGAGGGCCCGTATGATGACCTTGTTCGAAGTTTTGCCAAATGTATGAAGGACGCCAATATCGCCGTCGTCACCGTAGCTGCTAACTGCACGGAAAAACTTGCCCAGGGTCTGAGGAAAGGCTTTGCCAAGTATCGGGCCACCATTTTATCACCTATGCTTGAACGTCTCAAGGAGAAGAAGCAATCTGTGGCTGATGCCATTGGCGCCGCTCTGGACGCTGTCTTTACTGCCACTTCGTTAACTGAGTGTCTCGAGGAAACCTTGGGTTTCCTGCCTAACAAAAATCCTCAGGTCAAACTCGAAACTGCAAAGTTTCTCATCAGATGTCTACGCACCACTCGAGATGTTCCGTCCAAACCAGAGCAGAAGTCGATCGCGGATGCCGCCACAAAGTTGCTCACGGAGTCAACTGAGCCTCTCAGAGCTGCGGGGGCTGAGATGCTGGGGACATTGATGAAGATTCTCGGCGAAAGAGCCATGAACCCATATCTGGAAGGCCTAGATGATATTCGAACAACCAAGATCAAGGAATTTTTCGACGTTGCAGAGGTCAAGGCGAAAGAGAAACCCAAGCTAGCTCCAGCGCCACCGAAACCTGCGCCAGGTGCTGCGAAGAAAGTTGTAGGAGGCAAAAGACCTGTTGCCAAAAAGCCTGCCCCGGTCGCCGCTCCACCCCCCGATGACCCGGCTCCGCTCCAGCCCAAACCTACCGCCAAAGCACTACCAAAGCCTGGTGGCCTTTCGCGACCGGGTTTGGCTCAGCCTTCTGGACTGAAATTGGGTGGTTTGAAGAAACCTGGGATTGCTAGCGGTGCAGCAAGTCCACAAAGACGAGTAATGTCACCTCCAATGAGCGCCGACGGCGATGAAGAAGCTGCCGCGCCCTCCCCGTCTAAATTCGGCCTTGGTCGTGGTGGCCTCGCTGGGCGTCCCCTCCAGCGGCCCGCAGCCACGCCACACTCACCAGGACCCATGGCCTCAGTCGCAAATGGCATGTCGGCGATGGAACGTGCCGAGCTCGAGGAGCTACGAGCCGAAAAGGAGAGGCTCAGTGCGTTAAGTGACAGCCTTCGAAGCAGCAATGCCAAATTGTCCAACGAGATCGCCGAGCTTCAGAACCAAAATGCCCAGCTGATCGAAGATCACACCCGAGACGTCCTGCAAATCAAAGCCAAGGAAACCCAACTCGTTCGAGCACGGGGCGAGTGCGACGTCTTGAAGGCCGAAATCGAAAGTGTTCGCAAGGAGAGTGAGCGGTACAAGCGAGAGGTCTCGAGGTTAGGGCGCGAAAGCTTCGGACGAGAAAAGGAGGAATCTGCCCGTGGGCGTGCCTTTGATGAATTTGCGGGCGAGACCGGTGGCATCTACGAAGACCATGCCATCACCCGATATCCGTCACATAATGGTGCCCCACAATCCTCACGACCACAGAGCTCGCTACAACGGGCAGGCAGCACGACAAGTACAAACAGCGCTCGACTTGCGAATTCGAAGCAGCGCCCCCAAAGTGGCTACACTCCTGGTCGAATAGAACTTAGCCCTAGTGAGGAAAAGGAGAATGGTGGGTTCGATGTCACTGCTGCCCGGCGAAAAATCAGTCCTCCTGTAAACCCGATGTCGAACGGCAGTGGAAGGAGCAGTCCACAGAGACCAACATTTACAAGCCGTGAGCCAAGTGACTCTGCGGCGGGTGGTTCCCACCATCGAGGAGAAGAGAACTGGAAGCGAGCAGCCGAGGTCACAAGCCAGTTGAAGGCAAGGATTGAGGCCATGAAGGTGTGTCCGATATCATCTATTCCACAATCGTCACTGACAATTCTTTTCCAGGCACGACAAGGTCTCGCCAAAAACTGAGCTTCGTCTTCGCCAATCATCTTCTTCTACATTGGCTCCATCGGTTGTGAATATTCGGTGGCGGGCTGATGAGTGTCGTTGTCCATCACAGAACTGACTCCTCGACCATGTCATTTCCAGTTTGGCTTTTCGGCCTGTATATAGTCTTGTCGTCCGCTGGACCGGCGCTTTCGGACACCGGCGGTCATCACGCTTGTCTCTGTCACGACACATGGCTTGGCGCGGTCAGTTGCATAGGTTGACCAGCGAGGCGGATTTTTGGGCATTTCCTCCGAAGGAGATATTCACGGTATGTCTGGTTTTGCTAGACCGGAAGACCGTTCGAGTAATGAGACCACAGGCAGGGGCCACCAATGGCGCTAGTTTATAATGTGATATTGGATGACGATGACTTAAAATCTGCTATGCTACATCTGATGGACTGTCCCGAGAAGGCATCTCCCGCTGCAAGGCCCACGTATACCGTCAATTTAGTACCGTACCCGGATAGAATCGACCAGGAGCAAGTAAGTCTGTTGCATCTACAATTGTCCAAATGACAGGCCTACGGATATGGTTGTTGAAATGCACCAAGTGTTCATCAAACTTATGCATTCAATATTCTGATTGTTTTCTTCATTTTTATGGTGACGACCAAGGATTCTAATGAGGAGCAGCGGTATCAGAACCAACCGCACAGCAACCTACAAAGTCAAGCTAAAATGTGATCGTCAATGACAATGCAATCACTTCATCATTCGAGGAATTGTCCGTGCAGCCACGGCATCGAGTTCAACAATTCCGCCCTATGGACTTTTGATTATGGCGTATCATGCTTTGCAGAATCCCGATTCGTCAGATGCTGCTTCCCATGACGCACACTCGTGTCATGCTAATCATGCGGAGCGCAAGCAAGAATTGGTTTCATGCAAGTGGTGCAGCGAGCAGGTGGCTACCTCACGTCGAGGTCTTGAAAGCCCGTGCATTGATTGGGAGGTGGCGTATGGCGTGTTTGAGATAGTGAGGGAGTATGAGGGCATCACGATGGCAACAAGATGAACCAGTCGGGCAGGGTTGAGAGGATAGGTCGGTGATGGAGGTCCCATAGGTCCGAATCCGTGGGAAGTGGACCCAGGGTGGAGAGAGTCAGTCCATTTAGATCTTGATGGCCTGCTCAATAGCCTTTCTCTTCTTCTCCTGTCGAGCCACAGCCTTGGCTCCCATAATACCACCACCCCAGTGACGTCGGTGCTCCTCGGTCTTGGGCAGGTATCCCTCGTTGATGGCCGAGACCAGCTTGCTCAATTCAGACTTGTCCTCGGACTTGACCTCAGTCAGGGCGACGACAGCGGCGGTCTTCTTGTGCACAACCGTACCCAAGCGGGCCTTGCCCTTGATGATGGCATATGGCACGCCCATCTTGCGGCACAAAGCGGGCAGGAACACAACCAGTTCGATGGGGTCGACATCGTTGGGGATCAGGACAAGGGCGGCCTTCTTGTTCTCAATCAGGCCAACAACGTGGTTCAGACCATACTTGGCAGTGTATGGCTTCTGTTAAAACAATCCATGGTTAGCATCGGTGTATCACTACACAGCGACACGGGAACCTAGCATACCTTGCTGGCATCTTCCTTCTTCTTTCCCTGCTCGACGGCGGTGGCCTCGGCGAGGAGACGCTCCTTCTTCTGAGCCTTGGTCTCAGGTCGGTACTTGTTGAGCAGCTTGAAGGCCTGGGCGGCGGTGTTGCGATCCAGAGTGTGTTGGAACTGAGCAATCGCAGGGGGGACCTTCAATCGCAGGTTGAGGATCTTCTTCTGGCGCTGAAGACGGACATACTCAGGCCACCTGAACGAGGGCAAATCAGATTAGTTGGACTGATCGATACGGTACTGGGAACCTGGTCGGAAGAGACTGGAGCTACTTACTTCACCATGCGGGACAGGTTGCGCGAGGGCTGGATGTCTTGACCGATGCCATAGTTGCGAGGTCTCTTCTCGAGAAGGGGGTTCTGAGGTGCAATGTTAGTATAGTTCATTCGACGACAGACATCTATCTCCTTCAACCGCTTGTAGGTTGAAGAAATTGAGGAAGCAAACTCACCTTTGCGGCCTTCTTGCTCGATCCGGCTTTTCCCTGAGGGAAGGGCGCGGCGGCGGGTTTCTTTCCTTTGGGTGGCTATCATTGAGAAAAGAAGAATTGATCAGCGAAAATGTTCATACAGTGTACGTTTTTTTTCTCTTTTTGCCTGATCAAAAACATGTTCTTTTGACTCTAAGGAGACAGGAACGGAAAGACTCTTCCAGTGACATAATCCTGATCAAACATGGTTGTTGGAGTGAGGAGGTTGTCACGCCATCCTCTTACTCGTGCAGGTCCATGGTTGAGGATCGTCGTAGGGAGTGTACTTTTGTTCCCGTCTCCAGCCTTTCATCACCAGCGACACAGAGAGATACCAGACCAGTCGCAGGCGATACACATGCTTTGAGGTCTCAGCTAAGAGTTCAAAGCAGCTTTCGTCTTGAAACTTGTTCAGGCACTGCTCCGGTGCGGCGGATATAGCATCGTTGTCAAGAGACTGTGACTGCACCGATTTTACACGGCTCAAGTCGCCCTTCAGGACATGTTTCGAGAGGTGGGAGGAGGACAATGAGGGTTTAGGTATCGCAAGCTTACCATGCTGGCGGAGGGTGAGGTCGACTTCGGGAGAGGTGTTGGGCGAATTGATTGATGTTGAAGACAAAGCGCCAGAAGAAATTGATGTTGCGAAAAGTTGGAGTTGTGGACTGTAAAGTGCGGAATGACCATAAATGGTTAGATCAGGACTTGGCGAGTCTCGACCTAGATGGCTACGCGTGATGTATCTTCTACTTGACCGTACTTGGGATCTACGATACGGTGAACCATATAACCGATCTACGCAACTATTGATGACCATCAATTGCGGATTCGTGATACCAACTCATGTTCAAAAGGCAATGCAGAGACTTTTCTTGCTTGATGGAATCAATCATTTCCTACATAATCTATCTAGTAGCAACGGCGCTTTGAGGCAGGGCAAGACCTTGAATTCTGCACAATTCATAAAGCCCCTCCCTGCCTTGCAAGGCCACTGTAAGATATGCCGACTCCCCTAGTCTGATCAGCTCTCCAATTTTTCATACAGTTCCACCTTGCCATTGTACGTGTCCTATGACACAGGCAAATGTGACGCGCCCCATTTACACAAGTGTCCTGCAGCTATGAGTATGAGAAAATCAGGCCAGTTTAACGCCATGATGGTGACATTAGGACGAATCTTCCAGATCAATCCCATTTTTGATCGACCTCCCCCTACTCATGCAAACCCGAAATAGTCTGCACCAAGATTAATCGCTGTCATCAAACTACTCCTCAGAGTATCATAATCATCGTAAGCCGGTAAGTCAAGCTGATTAAAGCAGGTGTGACTGGTTGGAAGGCGTGATTGGCTAGGATCCCTGCGCGTTATATATTAGTTATCTCGTCTTCTCAAGAGTGACAGCGAATTGTACTCACTTGTGGATACTGAACAATGTCGTCCCAGTCATTCCTTCTAGATCCTTGAAACCGTTGAGTGGAACCTTGCTGGTACCAGTGACGAATTGTAAGAGTTTGGCCTTTTCTTCGTTGCTCATACCACGGACTATACGCCAGAACCAGGTGACTTGAGGACTGTTGGCAGTGTAGTTGTGGTATTCCGTGTGAGCCCTCCAATCATCAACATCAATTTCAGGCAGGCCCGATATGAGCAGCTCCAGTTCTTGCTCGTCAAAGATGGCGATTAATTCGGCTGGAATAATGTCATGGAAACCTCGAACGAATGATTCAAGCTGTTCTTTCACTGATGTCGTCAACCGATAGCGTACCTGAGCATTGACATATTCCATCTTGTTTTCGTCTGTGACGGGAATATTTCGACCATCAGGGATCAAGTCCACAACCTTTTCTTCTCCAAACTGCTCTTCAATGACCGAAAAGTCTTCGGTGATGACATCTGTGATGTCATTCTGTAGAATCCACATCAAGCTCTTGTAGTAATCAAGATCCATGGACTCTAGATCTTTGAGGTTGGATTCTTTGCCGAGAAGGCGCTTGTAGACAGCGCGGCTGAAGTGAGCGTCGAGGACACGGCCTTCATGCAAAGCCTTGCCGATGATTCGACCAATGAATTTGAAGTAGAGAAGATGTTCGCCATTGATCCAACTCAAGGGATTGGGGTGGAAAGTGGTGCGATCTGCAGCCACAGGTTGCCACAAGGCCCAGTCAGGGTTGAACATGCCACGTGCTAGTACCTGAAACCATTCACGGGTGACACCGCCCGCATCAACACCTTCTTCGCCACTGAAGCGGATATTGAGCTTGCCATATTTCATCTCATCAGCTGACTTGTAGTATAGCGCCTTGTAGGAGTCCAAAAACACTTGATCACGACGAACACTGAGCTGCAAAGGCGGCTGAATGTGTCTCTGCTGGTGTAATCGAGAGTGGATTTGTTTCGTGAAGTAAGCGCGCTTGTTGTCAAAGTCGAGCACTTTCGGATTCTTGACCAGCAGACTAAAACTACCATTGCCCTGCATCAGCTTAGGAGATTGACGGATGATGTCGTTCAGTATCTTTCGATGCTCGGTGGTGAAGTTGAAAAAGAGTTCTTCAAGATCGTTAAGGGACTCCGGAGGTGGACTTCCCACAGCATGCTCCCTAACTTGACGGACCAGCACCGAATCTTTGAGAGAGGTGTTCTTGCAAACAACCATCAAAGATTCAATGAGGGGGAGGAGGATATTTGCAAAGCTTGTAATGTTGTCCTTCTCGCGGATGGTTGCTAGACAATCACTCAGTTTAGCCCACAAAGGACCGAGGGCAAGAGTGTCGTAGGATGAAGTTAAGATACTCTTCACGGCCGGATTGTCTTCACCGTCTTCTGCGTCCTTCTTGGGGGCCGAGAGATAATCCAAAGCCTGAAGGACTCGCAACAGCTTGACCTGGTCAGAGCCTGAGTGAGAAAATTTTGATGAAGAAATGCTGTGCAAGTCTGTGCTTGACTGTGCATCCCTCAAATGCGGCAAAAGATCATCCAGGTCTAGGCTGATGGAATGTGAAAGAGACTTGACATGGCTTATCAGCTCTTTACTGAAGACTGAAGCGGTTCCCGGTATCCATGATAAGCTTGACAGCGTCTCCAAGGTGGAATGAAAAGTGTCGCTATTACACTCGGGAGCGACAAAAATACTAACAACCAGTTTGAGATTGTGCTCCGAAATTTCAGGGGGCTCGAATGTCTTTTTGGATTTGTTATCCTCAGACTCGTCCACGTTGTCGATCTTTGTGCTATCCGAGGTAGGTTCGGTACCGGCGCCTGCTTCGTCAACACCATGAAGGGATACTGTCTCACTCAAGGCGCTTGCTTCGTTCAGAGTATCATTTGTGGCAGGTTGAGGCAAGTCGGTCGATGCTGTCGCATCACCACTCGAGTCCTCAATCGCCTTGCTTTCAGTCGAAACCTTTTCTTTGTCCTTTTTCAACAGTGTCGCTAAGGGGGAGGTCACTGCAGCGAGTAATTCTGCAAGAGATTGGAGGCAAGTTGAGCTCTCAACGATCAACTTGCGGTCGAGAAGCCCCACAAGATCGTTCAGTGGGTATCTAGCCGATTTTGCTTCTGCGGCTTTCGCCTTCCCTTTCTTGGAGACCATGTTGACATCAACTTCGCGGAGAAAGATTGTTCTAATATGCATCCCACTCGAGGACAGCTGTTTGAGGGCGGAAAGGCATTGTTGAACAACCACCAACGGCGTGACCTCGTCACTCAGTCCACCATGAGCAGGCATCGATAGTGTGCGTCTTAACGGTTGGGGTGTCTTCTGCCCGACCGTGGCCTTGGCTCGCAGTGAGAGATTTGCAAGAGAGCGTTCGACGGCGCTGACATCCGTACTACCCTCCTTGAGAACAATGAGGAGGAGGTGGATGACTTCGAATCTCGTCTGTCGATTACCACAGATGTTTCGCAAGACTGCCCAAAGATTCGTCCGAAGTGATCCTTGTTGAGGGAGAAACATCAATCGGAGAAGAGTAGCAACCCCTGCCTTGTCAACCATTTGAATGATTTGCTTCTTATCACGCTGTGGGCCATCATTCGCTCGGTCGTCGCGAGAATCTCCATTTCCAACGGCCGTGTAATGCATTAGACGTCTCGCATGTGCACGTCCTTCGGCAGCATGTCGAGGATTGAGCTGTCGCAAGATTTCCGGTGGTTGCTCAGCGAGAATAGCCCGACGAATGTCCGGTTCCAAGGTGGCAAAGAAATTATCATTGTCCATTTCCTCGGGCTGTGCTTGACCAGCTGCTGCAGAGGCCTGTCTTCTAGCGGCCTCACGTTCCCGCCGTCTCTGTGCATGTGCCTCCTGTTGTCTGAGTTCCTCGCGAATCTCCTCGGGGAGGGCATTGAGGAAATCTTGGTCAATCCCTCCGTTTGGATCAGTATTGCCTTCTTGTTGGGCCTCTTCCCGACGGGTAGCGTACTGCTGCATGATAACTTCCTCCCGTAATTCTTCAGGAAGAGCCTCGAGGTAGTCATGATCGATTGAAAGACCCGTGATGTCGAGCTGTCGGCCTCTTATCGTGGTGAAAACCCGTGGACGGGTATCTGCTGCTGATGTGGCATTTTCAGATACATCAACGCTAATGGCACCTTCAGCGCCCCGAACGTCTTCCATGGGTTCAGGATCTGCATTGGTATTGCTGAGGGTGCCATCATCCTCTCCTCTCGCCAGACGTTCAGCTTCTGCCTCTGCCCTCAGACGTTCTTCTTCTGCCTTCGCGGCGGCTTCTTGCTCCTCAGCTTCTTTCTTCTTCCGCTCTGCCTCAAGTCTAAGTTTCTCTTGAGTCTCTTGCTCGAGTCTCAGCTTTTCCTCGCGCCTGCGAAGCTTTTCCTTCTCTTCTAGCTGAGCGGGAGGAACTAGTAATGAGGTAATGAGGATCTGAACGCGTTGGATCTTGTCGACGTAAGTGTTGCCAAAGAGAATCCGAGCCTCTTCTTGCCATCTTGTCATGGTCGTTGCAGGCACGAAACTGCTGGCGCGTGGGTAGTCGTCTCGAGCATGATGACGGTGACCCACTGCCGACATCGACGGTCGGAGAATGTCACGAATCTCGCCGAGAGGCGCAGTCATGCTGAATTGCATGCGACCTCCAGTTCCTGGGTCACCACGATGGATAGCCTGCACAATGGCATCCAAGACAGAACCATGAGGTTCAGTGCCATCGCTGTTCCGAACGACAGTTTGGAAAGAGGTGCCCAAAGGTGGGAAGCCGGCCAATCCAGGAAAATTTTCCATGCCTTGCGGGTAGAAGGTGTTGTGGCCTAGAGACTCGATTCTCTGCTGCCTGCTTGGTTCTGGTTGGGGCCGACGCAACAAAGGATTGGTGCCGTCATCGCCAACAGCACGACCGTGTTGTGATGGACGGCCTGAGCGTGGAATATGATGCATATCTTGTCCATGACCGAGGCGACGGCCCATGAAGTTGGGTCCGTGTCCGCCTGGACCACGCATTGGACGGTGGCGGCGAGTGAAAGGGGGCATGTCATTCCAAACAAGACCGTCGCCGGGATCGAAGGCATCATCACCCCGTCCGGCTAGGAAATGGTCGAAATCGAACTCCATAAACTCGTTCTCGTCCATTTCGTCCCCTTCTTCGTCCTCGTCCTCGTCCTCATCGTCCTCATCGTCTTCGCCAGCATCACCGGGATCACCAGTAGGAATAATGAGTTCCGGAGGAATGTTGGCTGACAACCCAACAGGCCCATCCAGGTCGTGATTGTCAAGGACTCTGAGGAGACTGCTGAAGACCCCAGGGGTTTCACGAAGTTGGGCACCATCTAGAGGCATCTCGTCATCGTCGAACGCACCAGGGCCATCATCATCCTCACTTTCATCGTCCTCGTTTTCCTCATCCTCATCTTCCCACTCAGCCTCATCTCCTTCGTGGCCATCGTTGAGGCTGTCATTCTCATCGTCGGCGTTAAGTTCTCCAGAGCCATCTTCTTCGATCATAAAGTCCTCGCCTTCATCGTCGTCTCCATCGTCGTCTTCCGAATCCGACTCTCCATCATCTTCGTCCTCTTCATCGTCAGAATCAACTTCCATGTGAGGGTCATCGACAAGTAATTCGAGCTCCATAGGAACATCTCCAGGAAGTCCTTCGATTGGACCGTCCGTTGTCATTTCATCGTCAACTTCTTCGTCGCTGACAGCTTCTCCATCGTTACCCCCAGCGACCATGCCATTCTCGTATTCCATTTCTTCATCGTACTCTTCGTCGTACATCTCCTCGTCCTCATCATCTTCGTCCGACTCGGAGTCAGACTCATGATTATGATTTGGATCCATCATGCCAAGAGCAGAGTTGCGGAAAAGATCAGGGGTTTCCTCGCGCTCTTCATCGACATCAGACACAGATGAAGCAGACGAGATGATGTCTTCAGACATGTTATCTGTCATCTGATGCAGTAATTCAGGGGAAGTCAAGCTGAGCTGGGTCGCCAGTGTAGTCAACTCTTGTAACGGACGCAATATGAATTTGATGACCCGCTTCGAACCGGAATATGAAAGATCGATCTCAGCCAAAGAATTGGTCAAGACGGCGGTCAAATTCTTTTCGAACATCATGCGCCCAAGCACTTTGAAAGACGTATTATTGGACCCGGGGGAACCATCAGGGACAGCCGGCTTCGTAAGTAGTCTGTTGAACAAGGCGGCAAGGCAAAGCAACCGACTGTATTTCATCTGCAGACCTTCTGTCGAGGCAATGGCATCTTTGTACGACTTGATTGCATGTTCCAGGACGAAACGGCGAACGAAGGTCAAGTCAGGTTCATCATCTTGATCGTCAACGGTGTTGGTTGAAGCGTGGCGAGAACCAGGAGTGAACGAATTCTTTTCCCCGGTCTTTGCGCAGAGAGCAACGAGAACGCGTATTGCCCAGTCGCTAGTAAGGAATTTCTTCCGCCAGTGAACGGAGTCATCTTTGTCAATGTAGCAGGAAGGGATCAGCCCATTGAGAAAATAATTCAGAACTGTTGACCGAGGTTTGGACGGAGTACTGGCGGTAGACTCTGCCTTTCTTGAAAAGTTGATGAGCTCGATCTTGGCGCGGTTGTACGAATGCAACAACTCAGTCAGGGTATACATCAGGAAGCAACGATACGAGAAGATGGGGTGATCCTCAGGTCTAAACTTGCTCGCGTCATGCTTTGAGGGCGTGGAAGGCTGAGGAGTTGAATCTTCCCGGGTCTCTCCAGTTGATCCAGAGTTAGGGCCATCGCTGGCCTGGGGACTTGCTTTGGTTGTAGAAGTCTCGGTGACTACCTGCGCATCCTCCACATCTTTGTAGTTCATAAGCTCCGAAAGTATGAAGTGAATCACTCCGTCGGGATGCTCAACAACCGGAGCCTTCAACTCGGGGCCTTTACTCTTGTGTCCGCCATCTGCATGGTCGTCTGGCGATTCAACACTTGCCGTAGGTTCCATGACTACGTCGTCGTTTGAGAAATTGGCCTGGGTTGTGGTGTCTTGCAAACGCCCACTTTGGGGTTCTTGAAGGGCCAACCCCGAACTGCTATGTGGAGCCCATGACGAAAACTTGACGAGTTCGCTGGTAGTTTGAACAAAGATCTCTGGCGAACGTAAGACGAGATGGTGAAGTTCTCGAATATATGCAGTTGTGTCCATCTGCCGCGTCGAATTTCGTCCGTTAAAAACTCCACGGATTTCGCTGCGCATAATTTGCCGCAGCGTCTCTTCGTCTTCAATAATGTGTCTTAGAACAGTCATGAAAGAGCTCTGAAGTCGATGTCCGACTCCATTGGCAAGTTGTTTTATCATATGGAAAAGACTCTGAAGATTCCGCTTCTCGCCTAGGCGAGTCGCAATCTCTCGTGTACGAGTGAGAATTACGAGGATTCGGCAAATTGCCAAGGCCATCGTTTTGTCCTTACCAACTCTTCGCAATAGGCCCATCAAAGCGTCAAATAGATCAGATTTTTGCTCGTGAGTCAGGATCGACACAGGGATAATTAGGGCCTTTTTGCTGGTCTCTAGATCGCTGGGGGGCTCCCACTTGACATCGGAGGGCTCACTGTCTTTGGACAGCATTTTCTCCATGATCAGCAAGACAGGCGCTACCCATTGGAAAGAATCTTCTGCCGAACGCTCACTGCCTGCTGGAATTTGGAGAAAAGTCAGGAGACCTTCGAACGAGTCTTGGTAGACACCAAGGGTATCTTTAAAGACATCGCTATCTTGAATAAGAAGAGCGACAAGATGTGCTGCAGCCGCGATTTTCTTGCCCCGGCCTTCGCTGATGTCGTCATCAACTTGCATTGACAACAAGGACGTCACAAGTAGGTCAGAGGTGGTGCGCCAGTATTCTTTGGCATCATCTTCGCTTAGCTTCTTTGTGGCACTGAGGATCAGGTCCGAGAGTTCAAAGGTGAGGTTCTGGTGAGTATTGAGAACATTATTACAATGATCTGCAAGTTCCTCCCGGATAGCAACTCGTTCTGTGCTAATGGTCTCAACGGAGTACATCACAGACGACTCTGGTCGGTCATTTTCGGCGGATACGGGCTGCGAGCGAGCTGATTCATCATTGAGGATATTGTGGATGTCCATGGCAGATGAAACCGGCTCAGATGGGTTCTCTGAACGTCGTGACACAGTCACAGTTCCTTGATTATGCAACATGCCATCTCCCATGTCATCGTCTTCCAAGTCATTGTTCATCCTCGAGGCGAATGCGGCCTCGGTTGGTCGAGAGGGAGATCCAAAAAGAGCAGCTGCAAGGGGGTCTGATGGGAAGTTGACTGGCGGGCTCATGGCAGTCGGTGTCTGATGAGCGGATTGTGAAGCTTCGATCTCTCTGTCCGGAATCGGGAGACGTCTGCGTCGCGCATTAGCCGTGATGGCTCTGCAATACTCCTCAGCGGCTGTGTTAGAACCAGAGGTCTGCGTATTTGTGCGATAGATGGCTTCCCGGGCCAGAGCCTCATCATAGCCCTTATCCTGGAGCGTGCTGACCTTTGACGGCTCTATGGTCGGCTTTCTAGCAGGACCAGGAGTAATCAGAGGTTGACGAGCACTGCTCTGAATGGCTTCCGCTTCCGCATCGCCGGTCAGAACGTGTTTGAGGATGGAAACTAGTTTCTGAACAACGTCTTTGGAAGCCTGGTCTGCATAATCGCTTTCCCAGATCAAACGCGTCAGTGGGAGGGCCTCAACCCTCAAGCTGAGGAGGACCTGGGATGGAACGAAGAAATAAGCTTTCTGAGGCTCCGGGTTTTTCAAGGTATGTGACTGCAACGACTCCATGATGGTTTTGGAATTAGTAAACTCGTCCAGGATATCCAGACAGATCTTGAGACCTGCATTGGCGCAAAATATTGACTGCTCGACCTTACAAGACTTGAGCTTGTCGAAGAACTCGGTGCCGATTTTGGTGAGGGCTTTGATGCCCCCCGCCTTTCGGAACGTTTCTACGACAAAGCTCTGGCGTGCAGCAGGTAAAGGCCCTGCTGAGGAATTGCTATCATCGTAAAAGCTTCGGCGAATATTGTCGAGTGCAACAACCAAGTATGTAAAGCGCGCGTCTAGGTCCTCGAATGTCTGATCTTGCGACCGCTCTGGGCCAAGGAAGTAGGGCTGTAACTGTGTCATGTAGGCTGCAGACAGGGCGCCAGCAACCAAGGCGATCTTTTGCTTGGCAAAGGTGTCTGGCCGACGACGGCAGACAATGCCACGACCCAGCCGGCACAGGAACTCGGTGTTCGCAGCAGGCGTCACAATCAAGAGATATCGAAGCACCTGGACATTCCTGAAGAAGGGCGTCCGCTTCGCCTCCTCCAGGGATTCAGTGTCAAGCTTTTCCGGATCGCTCATGTCAAGCAGGTCGGAAGACGTGTTATCCCCGGGAGAATTGCCTTTCGGTCGGACGCTCAGGACTTTGTCCACTTCATCGTCCCCAGTCGAAAAGTGCTCAGGCTTTGTTGCCGCCAACCAATTCTGTGGGATCGAGCGCTGAAGGGCTATTTCCTCGCGATAGCAGGCAGCTGAGATGCTGCCCAACATTTTACTAACCTCTGCAAGGATATCCGCGAGGTTAACGTTGCCGAAGAGATAAGTTTGCGCCGACCGTGTGCTGTACATCGGGGCATTAAAGACCTCGGCCAGAACTTGCGAGAGGCAGAACGTGGCCATCAAACTCTTGACCACTCGTGTTCCGTGCATTTCGATGTAAGAGGACGTGTTGTTTCCTTCTCCGGCATTGGAGATACCGGGCTTGATAAGGGGTGCGAAGTAACAAGTCCAATCATTTGGCTGATTCTGGCTAAAGTGCTTCAACTCAGCGCAGGCAAAGCGAGCACGATCGACAAGTGCCGGCAGTACTATACCAGGTTTCGTTTCCGCCATCATGTGAACCGCGGAAGCTAATTCTTGGAAAAGGCCATCCTGACGGGCGAAAGCTTGTTCTCCGACTGGCAGACTGGGAAGGGTGATGAAATCAAGGACCAAATCGGCAGCATCATAGTCAAGAAAATTGGTACAAAGGGTTTGGTTCTCGAAGAATGTCACCAGAAAAGCAATGGCAGGTCTCGCATAATCATTCGCCGACAAACCATGGCCATCAGAGTCGGCTGGGGCCACCGCTGCATCGGTGGGTGGAAGAGTCTCGTCGACCAGAAGCAGGGTTCGACCATTCGGCAACTTGAGGGAGTGCGAATTCTGCGAACCGTCCACTCCCGGATTCACAGGCGGTAGAATTTCCAGGGAGAGCGACTGACGACCACCACAGGGATCAAAAACATCTTCCTTGGCTGGGAGCCAAAGTTTTGGTCCCGCGCCGTGAGTAACCGCCAATGAACGACAAATATGTCGGACACGAGCAATCATGACAATGACGGCACTAAGGATAGATGTTCGCAGGTTCGGGTGATGACGGACAAGTTCATCGAATGTAGACCCCAGGAGTGCCAAAGTGTTTGTGTCTTTGAGGACCTTGACGTGGGGGGGGGACTCGAAGATGGTGAAGAAGGCATCCAGCACTCCCGAAGATTTGAAAGCCTCGAAACCAGCATTTGTCAGGCAGATAGCTCCAAAGACTTGCGAAATGTTGATGATGGCATCGATGGAGGGCGGGATGCCGGGAGCCTGATATCGAGTAACGGAAGAGACATGGTCCGCGTCGGGTGACAACGATGAGCTAGCCTTGACAGACTGGGAGCCATTAACCGTGTTCAATAGACTCTGAACAATTCCAGCTTCAGAAATGACTGTGTAGCTGGTGGGCTCGTTGTGGAGGAACCCACACACAGCCTTGACGACCTCGCTCCAAGTATGAGCGCCAAATGCCGGAAGGTTATCCGCGATCAAGCGGAAGGCTTGAAGCAGTGCCTGTGAGTCTACCAGACTTCTCAGCACGCGATCAGCCTGGGGATCTTGATGGCCACTGATGTCGTTGATCATATCAATGACAGAGCGGATAATCTGTTGATGCATGTATGGGATCTCATAGTCGGTTGCACGGGTGCGAAACTGAGCAGGAATACCCTCACCATCCTTATACATTTGCGAGGCATCGCTGACAAGTTTTCCCAGGAGCGTACTGATGGCTTCAAAGGCATTGCTGGCCATCAAGGTTGCCATGCCATCTTTGAAGTGGTGGAAGAAAGTCTTGACGAAATCCAGCATTCGAAGATGGACTCGCATGGCCTTTGCGGTGGTGATGTTGAAGCCAGTCAGATAGGCCGAGACGAATGATGCAGCAATGACGGGCTCGCTAGACCGACCATGATGACCAGTGGCTTCGATTAGGGTCCTCGGCAGAGAGAAAATGGCATCTCTCCAGTCATCACCGACGACATTATCGGTACTGCTTCCCTCCCCCTTGGCGATGTCGGCGAGACCTTTTTGGGTGAGTTGAGCCAGCAAGCCATTAGCGGAACCTGCGCCGAGCGCGGCATTGATGTCGGAAGCAAACAACTTGTGAGGCGCCAGAACACCCATGGTTTCCATTGCAATGGTCTGCAAGTACAAAGGGACAGACCCCTGGCCTTTCTTCGGGTCATGAGTCAGACCGACTAGTTGTTGAATTAATTCGTGGGGCTTGAAAGACGTTCCCTCAACCTGGAAGACCTTTTGGGCCAGTTCAGCTTCGGTGAAAACATTGGCAAGACTTGCGATTGCGAGGAGTCGAACTGCCAACAACTCCTTGCGAGTTTTGGAAGAAGTGACCAGACCATATGCCACACGTAACTGATGCAGCAAGTCATACTTGACGTCGGCGGGTATATTGTCGGGGGCTTCGGCTAACAAGTCTTCAATCTTATGACCGGTCAGGTCTACAAATGAATACTCGATTGTCCTCTGGTCAGAGGCAGCGGACTTGGAGAGATCTTGGGTGTGTGAGGGGTCTGAGGGTGAATCGGCCGGCTCGAATCTTGAGGATGGCAAGACTGGATGTCTAGTCGGAGTGGGTGTCGATGGCATGTCGGATGCGTGTGTCTGACTAGCACTGGAAGGATGATCACCAATGACTGCTTGCTTCCACGAAACCTTCACATGAGCCCACTGTTGCCAGTCTCGATCAGGTGCAGCTGACGATTTATGGCGATCACCTTGGGCAGGTGGGTCTCTGCAAAGAGCACGGAAATCATTGGGAGATGTGGATGTGGAATTTCGCCTGGCCTTGCTGGCATGGGTCAGTTTGTCTTTGGACTTTTGCTTGAGGGGAGAGGTGGGCGTTCTCTTGAGGGCTGGAGTCTGCGGTTGATCGAACGGGGCGGCGAGTTTTTGAAGGCGGCCATGATCGAAATCGTAGAATTTTGTAGACAATTGTTGCGGGTGGGGAGGACGCTCAGCATATCTCTGAGCCAGGTAGAATGTGATACGCAGAGTACATCGCAGGAGAGAGAGAGAGGTTGTGTTGAGCAGGTCATTCAGACGGTCGGTGCTATTGTAGACGGCTCGATTGGCACATTTCTCGACAAGGAGCTTGGAAAAGACGAGGATGACCTCGATCAACTCTCTGTCGCCTTCAGGGCCGAATTTGAGTTCCTTTAATCTCTCTTCGGTAACTCCAGGGCTTCCTTCGAGCAGGAGAGAGGTGCCAAAGGGAATTACTTGCGGACCCTGATCGAGGCCATATTTGGTGATGAAGGATTGAAGGATAGAGTCGAAGCGATCAAGAGGTTCAATCCAATTGTTCAAGTCCCCGCGGGGGTAAGGCCATCGCTGGGACCATCCATTGATGAGGGCCGGTAGATCTGCGAGGCCGACAGTGGTAACCTTTTTGACGAGATCCGAGACCGCAGGAGACTACGGGTTTAAGGTCAGTGATTGTAATGTGCAGTCATCAAGTGGGAGAGAGCGTACCAACGACACCTTGTGCTTTTCCTGTGGCTTCCTCGTAACCTTCCCCATCTTCTCTAAACCCCGTGTTGTGGCAGCATAGGCTGCATGAGACAGGTGAGATTTGCCTTTGACGATGCGATGCAGGCAGAATCTGATTTCAAGATTGGAGGTGAGGAGGGCAAAGACGACGTCGGAGGTCAGTGAGGCTAGAAGGTAGATGGAGTGTCAGATAGAGAGAGGCAGGTGAGACAGAGGGATGCACTAACGGATTTATCTGAGGACAGGATAGACAAGCTGTAGACAGTGATAGTAGCGGGAAAAGGCTTTGATTAGAGTGACTGCTGAAGTTGTCACTGAGGTCAAGAGAAGTTGAATCGAATGATCTAAAAGCCTTGATGTGCAGGAGCAAGGCAGAAGTGGGAGAACAGAATAATGTACAGAAATTGCAGGGAAGGAAGATGAAGCGACAAGGGGATTCGATTCTTGACTCTTGTGTGGATGAAGGTATGATGGCAGAGGGATTCTTTGGTGGGAGTGGTGGTGGTTACGGTGGTGCAATAAAGAACCTTGAATGAATTTGGAGTTTGTATTCGCGGAGAAGTGCAGCACTCACAGCCAGCAGCGCAGTTTAGTTACAACTCAACAGGTGCAATAATACGGAGTACAAGTGGAGGAGATGAGGTGGACGTTGGCTGTGGAGGTACAGGCGCAGGCGCAGGTGGTTTCCGTGGTTTGTAAGTGAACAAATTGTGACCGTAGGCAAGCGCCACACCCGCAACTTCTCAAGGTTTCGTCATCTGCTTTGGGCATTCAGGACGGATTGACAGAATAAATTGACGGAATATCAACGTGACTTGTGACTTGTGGGTCGCTGGTGGTGCAATTGTAAGAGCAGCGGGTTGGTAGGACTTTTAGTTTACCTTAGGCCGAGGGGCAGCCACTAATAAGTACGAGTAAGCACGCACCTAGGTCCCCAGAGGCATGGAGTAGGTACTTAGTATCTTGGAGTGTTTCCGGGCGGAGGGGCATGATTTGTCGGTGCCCCTCGGTAGCCTTTAGGCCCAAGCTCCCAAGGCATTCTCGCTCTCTCCAACATGAAGCACGCACGCGTATCTCGTTTTACCGCCCAGATTACCAGACTTTGGGGATCAATCATACAAACAACGACATAAAAATTTATAAGCAGTAATTTGGATTCTCCACATGTGGCTTCGTCAGGTTGATTTCTCAAATGTCTTGCCCCCATATGTGTCAGACGGTCAGAAGGTCTCACCACTTGAGAGAACCTTGACTCTCACGTGGCTGCTTCTGCTTCGTCCAGAGAATACATGGCAACAGTGGCCTACCGTGGCAAGGTACTCACAACAAGCCACGCATTACCAGTTACTCATGAAGTACCATATGTACCTAGACTACCTCAGATAGGTGCCCGACACTAGTTACTGTTGCTACTCGTATTCCATGCACGCGTTATCCGTAGCAGTATATTGACCAGTCGTGAGGATACCACGGCATTTCCAATGCTTCTCGTACCGATTGGTTGTACTATGGGAAGAATGCTCAACCCTGCCAGTCGATCTTGAACGCCACAGGATATGAGACAGTCTTGCTCTCCTCCAGGTTCAGGTATTTGATCATATTGTCCACCTCGATCCTCCTCAGCCTCCCCGTCGCTCCAGCTGCCCGGCCAATCTTGTTCAGTTTCGCCAACTTCTCAAATGTTGCGCTGAATCCGTGGTCAAGAAGTCGCTTTTCGAGCAACACTTCAGGGCCCAACGTCGACCGGTCAACAAGGCTACCATCTCGTCCGAGCTGGAACTCATCTGGCTGAGGGAATACAGTCGCATCACGACTCGCTGCCCCCTTCACACACTCTCATCAGTTTCGACCATTCGAGAGCATCAGGGTATAACTTACCAGATTACACAACACCTTCTGCCCGGCTGATACCTGGAGCTGTTCCTCTCCATCCTTGATTGAGACCGCTGACGTCGCCTGTTTGTGGAGGGGAACACCTGGTCGCAGTCGAGAAATTTCGCTCACAGAGGGATAGATTTTGTCCCATGTCGGATCCGCCACGAGTTCTGAAAATTGGGGAGGCCTCTGTGCGCCTGTACCAAACAGGTAGTCAAGCGCTTCTGCAAAACCGACTGACTGCGATACAAACACTCTTGCTGCCAGGGGCAGAATTTGATGCCAAACCATATCGCTCGTCGACAATTTGCTCTTGGAGGCAGACTGGACCGCTTGTACGGCAAAAGTGCGCAGTGGAGCAGTAGAGTGAGCGTGCAGACCAAAGCTGGCCTTGACAACTCTGTCAACTTCTTCCTGGATCTGTTCCGCTAGCTGTTGGACTTGCTTTTGTTTCCGCCGAGTGACCACGAAGCGTCGCGCAGGACTGGAATCTGCAACGCTGCTATACACGCTCGAAAGCGATGAAATAATGTTCAGTTCTTGGTGCCAATGGTTTGCGCTGCCATGCTGATCGGATTGTAAGGGGATCAGAAAAAGACTGGCTACGAAACGAGCATGCGCGATGTTGAAAACATCACGAACAGCATCCACCTGGCGCAGTCCAGCACTTCCGAGCTGGTATGACTCGCTCTTCAGTAACGTGGCGATGGCGTCTTTGTAGAAAGCGGCTGTAGCCGTTCCCAGCCCTTTAATCTCGGCCAGACCTTGGGCCAGAAGTGGGAATGTGTGTTCTGACTTTGGAACACCAAGGGTAGGGCAAAAGTGTAAAGGATTCCACCAGGGTGCAAAAGTTTTCGGTTGACTAGTGACTGTTTGAATCGCCTCAAAGGAGCTCACAACGACAGGTACTGGAACACCGGTGGGTTTCTCAAAGTCGTAAAAGTCGGCCTTCTTCAGGCGCGTCAGGATAGCCTTGTTTTCGCTCGGAATGACAAGAGGGAAGTGGGCGTAGATAGAGTTGGGTGCATAGCTGTGTGGAAGGGCATTCAAGACTAACTTATAAATCACACAGCCGTAGTTAATGGATGTGTTGTAGTCTGCTTCGTTGTAGCCCCAATTAGTGAGATTTGCGGGTGTGTAGTCAACGGTGTAGAAGCGATCCCCCCTGACCAGGGCCACGGCGTCAGAGAGAATGGCTCTGGAAGTTGTGAAGTTGGTGCATAGTCCACTGCCAGGTAGCTTGGGTACCTTTGTGGACTCGACAACAACACCTGGATAGATCTCGACATGATCGGGGTGTCCATAAAGGCGTCGTAATTGCTCTGATACGATAGGGTCTGGATTGATGCTCTCGAATGTTTTATGAGGTTGGAGTTTGAAATATTCTCTGAATTCGTTAAGAGTGGCAAGATTCCACGAACGAGCTTGAATGATGCCCAGTATTTCGACATTTCTCAGGATCTCGGGAACATGAAGAGCACCAAAGCTGCCGGCAACGTCCTCAACAGAGGCAGTCCAGATTGATGCCAAATCTTGGTCGGAATACCGGCCGTCCGGGAGCCTCTTCAGGCCGGCGAAGTCGCGTTTGAGCACATCCGGGTCCAGCTTCCTCGCCCAGTCGTTGAGCTTGTACAAAAACTCGCTCAGGGTGAGAGGTCCGGAACCACCAAGGAGCTGAGTATAAACATCCTTGGTCCACTGTTCATCGCGCTCCGAAACACAAGAATGCCATCGATAGACGAGGTTGAATTCTGCCGAGACGGAATTTCCAGTAGCTTCTGCAATGTCCTTGCCGAAGAAGGCTTGGCCTTCAGCCGCCCTGGGGTCAAGATTCCAGTTGCTGTCGACTCTGTTGAGGTTCAGGATGGTTCGAACATAGTCCTTGAGAATTATGTTGATGTAGAGGCCAGTCGTTACCAATCTCGCCGTCTGGAAAAGGGCCTCGTCGTATAGTTCGTCAGCGTCAGCAGGTCGAGGACGACCCGCAGGATGAAGAATCCTAAAAAACCGACCACCTTCGTCTATCCGAGCGAGATTTTCTGCCACATGATTGTGGAAACGGTTGAAGAAAATGAGCAGCGCTCCAACGCCAGGAGGAAAGCCAAGAATTCGTTTGTCGAAGAAGCAATCTGGCTTCAGCCTACCATTTTCCAGGGTCCGTACTTCGCGCTGGTCGCTCACAGAGTTGCCATAGAGGGGCGCTAGGTCCAAGTATGATGAAGTCTCGGATATGCTATAGTCAACGTGGCTGGTATGGAAGATGTCGTGAATGATGATGGAGGCCACATAAAACAAGACGCTGGATATTTTATTGGGGTGGGGACTGAACTTCTTGCGGGCGAGAAGGCTGTCGAATATGACACCGGGATCGGGGCGAGCAACAGGTTGAATCAGCCTCGGTCGGACAGTACGAGCGTATGGTTGCCCAGCAGCTCCCAAGTGCGGCCAGAGTATATTGTTGTTACTGCCGTCAGCCTTGCGATATGCGTACTGCTCGCCGAGATACGACTTTGGTGGGTGTTGAAGGTCGGTCCAAAGTTGATGCAAAAACGAGTTTGTCAGAGTGGCACTAGTTCTGCTGTCGACCGGAAGATCAGCGGCTAGTTGGATGATTCTCTCCATAAGGTATGTCTTGTCATCGATGGGTTCGCCATTGGCGCCAACAAGGGCAAGATCTGCAATGGTTTTAACATGCTTGATGTTGAACGTCCTGAGGACTTCCAGTACTTTGTTCGACCTGTCAGTGTCGTTGGAGGGCTCAGAGTCATCTGTGTGAATGGAGTGTGAACGCTCGTCGTCATAAGGTTTCCGAACTGGTTGAGTGGGAGCCTTCTGGGTACGAGAACCTGGAACGCTTGAGTAGTGGACAATGCTTGCGGGGGGACGTGGAAAAACATACCCTTGAGCTTGGAAAATATCGACGGCATGGTAGACACAGACGACAGGTGATCACAACAACCGATTTGGTACAGCTCGAGCACCAGGTTAAGTGAGCCAGTGTAGAAAGAGAAATGAAATGAGGAGGATAGAAAAGTCGATACCGTTATGCAGCCTCACCGTATGTGGATGTCAAGGTCAGGGAATGTTGGCGGTTCCCCAGCCTCAAGCATCTGACATTCTCCATCTGGGCAAGTGAACATTTACCCAAGGATCTCAGCCAGCCTCCTGACAATTGTGGACAGACATTATGTTGCGGAGAAAGCGCCACCAGGTCGTTGGCATCAGCTCGATCAGCTCTTCAGGCAGCTTCGACCTTTGAGAAGCATACAGAGTGGAGACGAGGAGGCAAGACAAGGACCGAATCGTGCATTGCCATGAAATTTGAAACGGCCGGTGCCAAAAAGTTGTAGTCAAAAGGAACGACAAATGGTAATAAACGAGTGGTGATTGGATTGAGGCTTGACTGCGACCACAGGTCACCAACTGCGCAACCATGTCTGAGGGGGCGAAAGGATGAGACCCTGCGCCCTCGGGCACATCCGCAGTTCGTGTTGCTGACCCACCAAGGAAGGGAGTGCCCGTGGCAGCCGAGGGGTTAAGGACTTTAGGCTTGTTAGACTGTTAACTTAGGTTACCCTAGGTACCTAGGTACGCATACAAGTTAGACCCCTAGGGAGCCTGGTAGGCCGAGGGGTTTCAACCAGGGACACCAGTACCCTAGCAAGTCAGAACTTCCACATTCTCGTACCCAGCGTTTCGATGATGCCTGTCATATTCACTCGGTCATTGAGGCAACAAAGGATATCTTTCTCTTCGAAATAAAAGAAACTGCCAATCATACTAACAGCAGAAGATGCCATACAGAGATAATCAAAATTAAAGGCCCCGAGACCCCAGGCTGGCCTTAACAGACACCAGACCGTGGCACCCCAAATTTGCGGCATGTGGGAGTTCCTTACATAACTCGGTACCTTTACCACATTCGGATTTGTCGGTGTCTTAAATTCTTGATATCAATTTACGGAGTACTCCCCAACCACAACCCCAACCCCAGCCGTCATTATTATCGTCTCTATCACCACCACCAGAGCCAATACGATTCTGTGCTAACCACCTCCTTTGGGTTCGTGTCCATACCAAAAACCTCGTGGGCCAGATTGCCTGCAGTATCATGTCGTCAAAGGCCATCACCCTTCAACTTCGGCCGAGAGGTACGTAAACTTCCCAAACCTCTGTGTGTGCAGGCTGCGAATTGACTTGGCTCCAGGCAAACCTATCAAGGCGTTACCGGATTCACTAGACCTGAGCCCCAATGCCACAGCCGCCGACATCTATGAAAAGATCTCACAATTGACCAAGTTCTCTGTACACCAATTGCGAGTCACAAAAGGAAGCGATGGAACAGTCGTCCCCAACAACCGAGATGTATCTGTCCATTCAACAGGACTGCGAGATCAGAGTACTGTCAATGTAAAAGACTTGGGCACTCAGATAGGCTGGCGCACAGTCTTTATCGTGGAATACTTGGGCCCCATTCTCATCCATCCACTCGTCTATTCGCTGAGGCCTTACCTGTATCCATCGGCCCCAGATGATGCTTCGACGCTTCAGACCATTTCCCTTTGGTTGGTGGTTCTGCATTTTATCAAACGAGAGTTGGAAACCATATTTGTTCACCGATTTTCGGCTGCTACCATGCCGTTGCGGAACATCTTCAAAAATAGCTTTCATTACTGGGCCATATCAGGCCTTTTGATTGCCGCCTTCATCTATTCACCTTCGTCGTCCACCGCAAAGGCGGCAAACCCTGTTCTGCTCTATCCAGGTCTGGCTCTATACGTCTTGGGCGAATTGGGCAATTTGCAAACTCATCTTACACTCATGGGATTGAGAAAGGCGGGAGGGACGGAGAGGGGAATCCCCCAAGGGCCACTCTTCAACCTGGTGACATGTCCCAATTACCTGACAGAAATACTGTCGTGGATCGGCGTCTATCTTGTAAGTGGCTTGAGCTGGGGCGTCTTTATCTTCATTGTGATCTCCGCTGCTCAAATGGGTCAATGGGCCAAAAAGAAGGAGCGGAGATATCGCAAGGAGTTTGGCGACAAGTACAAGAAGAAGCGGTACACCATGCTCCCTGGCATCTGGTGATTGTTCCGACATGAGTTGGGGACATTACGTGGTGGTTGGACCTGGGCCTCGACATGTCTATGTATATTATCTTCCAGTTCGTAGATCATGCTACAAACATAACCATTACGGTGTTAGCACAACCAAAATCGTTCAGACCCGCCCATCTTCACTCAACGAGAGAGGATAGCAACAAGGAAAATAAGTACAAAAACATTGTGAGCAAAGAGTTGATCATCCATGCAAGATAGTTAGTGATTTGGACCTCCAAGAACACCAAGGTTGCTGTCACGCTGCCAGTCACGTGGAGACATGGTGTTCACTGATATATACTGTAGGACTCTGGACACCTGCATTCCAGACACCGTCTCTCTCTTGTCAACGCCCATGTCTACGCGGCTGACCTCTTGAACGAGTTGTATCAGTCCTTCTCCGACACCATGTCAACATTCTGTTGTCGTGCCTGAGCCAGAAGTCGAACAAATCGCCATGCATTTTGCCCTGCCACCTCGAAAAGCCTCGCACCCTCTTCCATACGCTCGGAAACCTCCTTCCCCCCCGAATGCTCAACGCAATCGCAGGCAACTCCAGATCTTAGGCTATGTGACCCTCAGCGTTCTGACTTTTCTGCTCTTCCAGAAGTATGGCTGGTCCGCGGGTCGGAATGTCGAAGATGGTCCGTCGGAAATCGAGGGGCGTCAGGACATTGTCATTGTCACTGTCTTCAATAATGACACCATGAGCGACGAATACGTCCGCATGATCCGATCAAACCGAGACCACTACGCTTCTCGTCATGGTAGGTACACGTTAGTTTGATCTTGACGCCCCTTTGACTGAGGCATTTGAGTGCAGGCTATCGGAATTTCTACACCAACACTGCGTTTTATGCAGACCTCATCGAACCGTCACCGTCTTCGTGGTCACTCATACCAGCTCTCAGACACGCTTTGACCGTTTACCCGCGCAGCACATTCTTTTGGTCCTTGTCAGCGGATGCCCTGATCACTACACCATCGCTGTCCTTGGAAGAGCACATCTTACAACCTCTCGAGTCGTTGATGCACAAGGATGTCCCGGTGGTCCCCCCCGATTCGGTCATCCACACATTTTCTCGAATTAAGCCCTCTCGGACACGCCTGGTCATCAGTCAGGATGCGAACAACCTTGCCGACACCTCCTTCATAGTTCGCAACACCCCTCCCTCTCCCACCTCCTCGGACAACTGGGCCCAGTATTTCCTCGATGCCTGGTTCGATCCTCTGTACCGTGCGTATGCATTTCAAAAAGCCCAGACACATGCGCTCGAACACTTGGTGCAATGGCATCCAACAATCCTGGCCAAGCTGGTTCTGATCGATCAGCGCCGGATGAACTCGTACAACTTTGCGTCGCCGCCCAGTCGAGATCCCGTCACGCGCGTGGCTCGTTCCCACGACAGCATGTGGCAAGAAGGTGATCTCGTAGTCAACTTCAAGGGGTGTCGAGATGACGAGAAGCGGAACTGCCAGGAAGAATTGCGAGAGTACTTCTCCAAGTGGGAGAGGGACATTGTGAAGCTCGACACCAGCCCCGTTGACCACGCGCAGACACCCAGGCCAGAGCGGGCAGTCGTCGAGGGCAAGACTTAGGTTGGCCAGATGTGCATTGAGCCCATGTCGACACCAAATGGCAAGACCTTGTCTCAGCATCCAGCGGACTTTCTCAATCACTTAAGGGTGCACCTCGAAGCTAGATGTATCAGATGGCAATGACATGAATCCCGTCACGAACGACATGTCAATGTTTGACTTGAACAACATGGTTACAAGATTTTATTCAAGGTATTTTGTGAAGGGCCAAAGGCATTCATTCGATCAACGTCGACGCTAATTGGGCCAGATATTAAGCGGCATGGCGTTGCTGCATATGTGGACAACCACTATCCACCCACGACATTTTCCGCATGCCTCATCTGTAGCATACGGCCTGCCACACCACTCTGACACGGACCTACTTGTCGCATTGATCGCGACCGGATTTCTGATACGATGTCGCCAAGAAGCGCTGCGAAAGAGATACCTGGGAAAGGGTGATAGAGCGAGGTCACGAGAAATCTCCTCGCTCGGCTCGGAGCTTGTCATATCTTAAAACGGCTCCCAGCAAAACCTGGGCTCCTATAGCACTAGAAGGACGTGAGCGAGATGAAGATGCGTAGATGGGAATGAACTCACCAGTCCTCGGGACTACAATACTCTTGAGGGTTGTGACTAATACCGTCTTTTGTTTGGGTGAATATCATACTTGTCGGACAGCGGCGATTCGTATAACAACTGTCGTGGCCAGCTCCGCTGATCATGTATTTCCACAATTGACCATCGTCGGACGTCGAGGGCAGAGCTTGACAGACTTCCTTAGTACTAGCCTCGACAGCGGCAATACAATCAGCATGGAAGTTGACGGCTGGACTGTCGACCAGTTCTTTCCAGGCCACTGTGCAGCCCTTTTCACATTCCTTTTCCGCAATTCGGGCAAAATGTACACGACACTCCTTTTCAATCTCAGCCAGCTTGTCGTCGGCCGTGTGTCGAATGTCGAGTGTGAAGGTGACGGTATGCGCCATGGTGTTGACTGAGCCTGGTTGGCCAGTGAGGATGCCGGTGGTGGACAAGCCATTGTGCCTTTTGGCGATGGCGTTAGATTCGACAATCAACTTGGCTGCGCACAACATGGAATCCATGCGGGCGCTGAACGGCGTGGTTCCAGCGTGGGAGTCGCGTCCTTTGACCGTGATCTCGAACCATTTAAAGGCCTGGACACCCTTGACCACACCCACCCGTCGCTTCTCTGTTTCCAAGATGGGACCTTGCTCAATGTGCACCTCGAAATGAGCTGCCATGGGAAAAGCCTTGTACGAGGCTGGTTGAGGACCCAGATATCCAATCCTCTCGAGCTCCTGCTTCATCGTCTTATGCTGGCCATCTTCGCCAGGTGAAACCTCAGCCAAGTTCCAGGCCGTCTCAAGAGGAACAACATCAGCCCAGACGCCTGAGGAGACAGCCATCATAGGAAACCGTGCACCCTCTTCGTTGGTCCAGTTGACAACACCGACACTGCCTTCGGTGTCCCAGTTGTTCTCGTGTAGTACCTTGAGAACCTCCAAGCCCGAGTTGACGCCGAGGATTCCATCATAACGTCCACCGGTGGGTTGGGTGTCCAAGTGTGAGCCCATCATGATAGGAGGAGCGGAGGCATTCTTTCCTGCACGCACGGCGAATTGATTTCCCATCTGATCAACAGTGACGACGCAGTTCAAAGCCTTTGCCGTGGCGGTAAACCAATCGCGAACTTGCTTGTCGGCATCGTTGAGACTGAGTCGTGCCATGCCGGTTTCTGTTGGATGGTCGCCATATCGATGGTCTGCTCCGAACTTGCACCCTGTGTGAATGGCGTCGAGGAGCCGCGACTGATTGACTTTGAGTGTTGAAAAGTCGTGCTTGATACTCGTGCCGTTGACACCATTGGTTTGGACGCCGTTGGTCGCCATGTTTCTAGACTGAATTCCGAGTCGAGGACCTGGGTGGAACTTCCACTTTACTTCCAGGGGTGTAGATGAGGATATTCGGCGAGGAAGATTAATTAGACGGATGGATCTGCTCGTGAACATATGGCGAGTAGGTTGAGTCGCCGCCGACACGAAACAAGGTGTTATGGTACTCAGTACAACACTCAGTTAATGAGATCTCTGGGCATTGTGGCATTTTGTACGATTGTACATGGTTGGCAGTGGATTCCAGGACGAATTCGTGTAGGACTTGTCCGCTGTATCAATTCACCACCATCTACCAAAGTTGGGGTGGGACTCGGGTGGCAGGGTGGCAATCCTTATCCATAAGGCGATCTTTGACCACCCATGCCACCCATACTTTCAGTTCTGTCAAGGGTGGAGACGTGAGCTGGAGAAGCCCGGCGATGTAAAAAGACGGGACCAAAGTCATTGTCGCCAAGGTCACGCTTGGGGCAATTGTTGAGGTGGAATCATCATTGGTTGATTCATGAAGCGAGGGTATGATCAAAAAGATCTTCCCTGCTGGGTTTCCCCAGGAATATAAATGCTAGGCATGATGCATTAGCAAGTGAGGCTAGAGCATGTCATGCAATGTAGTGAGTCAATGAAGCCAGAAATAAAGGTGAATAGAATTAATCTCCATTCTCATCATCAATACCAATGTCCAGTCCAGCCAGTAGTAAATGAACTGATC
>NW_015622504.1:5281611-5347651 GCF_000836275.1 Exophiala mesophila | reverse complement strand
TCCACACGCTGCCGGCAGACCATCGCAGTTGACTGCCGTGTCGACTGGTCTGCAGGAAGCGTATGGGCAAATCCTCGCCCTTCTCTCTCTTTCCCATTCCCCCTCTTTCTTTTACATTACCAGCGCAATAAATGATAGCCTGACTGCCCTCAGGTTTCAAGTTATCTCTGTTGTCTATCCAGTGAGAGAGGAGGAGGAGGAGGAGGAGGAGGAGGAGGAGGAGGAGGATGAGGATGAGGAAAAGAGAGAAACAAGGAGAAGAAGATCCTGTCCTGCTAAGAAGGTAGCCCCTCTCAAGGCATCTCGCCCAGCAGTTATCCTTTTCAAACAGAGAGGGGGAAAGGAGCAAGGGAAGGAAAGAAGGAACACAACAGGAGATCCTGCTGTCGAGGCAGCTCCTGTCATGGCAATCCGGCCCAAAATCAAGGCCATCAGCCTGTATACACGAAGTCTCAGCGGCTCAGAAGATTCGTATCCAATAACTTAAGAAAGTCATTGATTCCCTTGAAGTTTCTTTGCATCATTAATCTACACCAAAAGTGCTTCCTTTCCTTCTATTCTGTATATAGCGAAGACTGCGCCTGCGCGTGCGCCTCTGGAGTGTCGAGGCAGGTGCTGCTGGAGGCTCCCCGCCCCTTCTTCCTCCGGCGAAGACTTAGCAAACTTTTTCTTCTGCTTTTTTCTCTCTCCTCAAGCCATCACTCTCTTTTCTACTTCAAATAGACTGTTGGGCTGGCTGCTACCTGAGCAGGATTCGTAATGGAAGGGAGGGAAAGGAACGGGGACCGAGGGAGCCGCCAGAATGGGCTTTACTCTACAGGTAGATCTCTTCTCTATCTCCATACAGTTAGCTACCTGTAGTCGACAGGGTTCAGACGAAATAGGTAATAGAGACATCTCACATCAACTTGCTCACCTGTCCGACCATCGGCCTGCCTGGTCCATGACCTTTTGCCCTCCCTTGAAGTCCCTATCAGGGACGTTGTTGGACCGACTGCTGGTATAAAAGGAGGTGCTATGAGCCAGGAAATTGTGAAATGGCAAATGGGAGGAGCAAGCCGGGCTGGTCTCCTGGAGCAAGAGAGACATTGACCTTCTCCCTCTTCTGGTGAGATGTGTTTGGCTAGATACAGAGAATCATCACATCGTAACATGAACAGAGTGATTCACCGTTTTTTAGTGTGACGATCACACCTGAGAGAGTAACGAAAATGAGGCCTACGTCGTTACTGAACCCTTCAACTGTCCAGTGAGTGGTTCATGTGTCATTGGACTATCTACAGCACGACAATAGAGGAGCAATAGCGCCATTCACAGCAGCAAACAAGCTTGAACGAGGATGAAGTGACAAGACAAAGATGCCACGGTGTAGACAAATCGTGAATTTTGGTAGAAAAAGACATGATTCTCGTGATTCTGATAGGCAGAACGGTGGGAAATAGACGGATCGTAACGATTCTGGTGTCTGATATTGTCTGGAATATGATCTGACCCTCTCAATGTGGGTCTAGATCGTGAATACAACAGCCCTGACGCGTCTACCTCATGTGATTTTACCCATCTTTTCTTCCAGCCTTCTCTCACCTCACACTCTCCTCCTCTCCAGTAAGTTTTCTGTCTATCTCTCACTCTTGTTGACACCTTGGACGCTGATGAACAGTCTATCAGTGTTGTTTTCCTGTTTCCTGCTCTGACAGAGTCTTCCTCCTTCATGAAAATCAATATCAACCTCATACAAGATGGCTGAACCCAGTGTTGCCAGTCGATCTAACACTCCACTTGACAAAGAGACCAATGACACCAATGACACCAACAATGGAATCATCAGAGACATGTCTCCTCCTTCCCTGGTCGGTTTGGTGATTGGTGGTAGTCCTCCCCGCAATCGAGATTCAGGATTCACTCTGGACGAGTTTTTGGAACGACACGGAGAGGAATTGGCAGCTTCGGTTGAGCGTGATGACAGAATCTATCCTGACGTCTTCATGCCCATCCCCATCTATCCTATCCATCTGTCTCCTGAACAACTCAGAGAGTAAGTCTTCATGTCCAAAGCCCCCTCAGTTGACATCACTCAGCCTGATCTGACGCCGAGACTGACTGACCCGCTTCTATTTGTATAGCCTTCTCAACGGACCCACCATCAGCATTCTGTTCAGACCTTCAGCTCACGAGTTTGCCTACTTGTTGTGTGCCCATTTCCCCAAGAAAGTGGCCATCGTCTTCTGTCAGCAATGGCGTGACCAGCTGCCACCGATCCCAAACAATGACAGAGCCATGAGGCAGATGTCATTGAGAGACATGGAATGGAATATGCCTGAGCGTGTCATTGTCACTGGCGGTTGTCCCGAGACATACTTGAAAATGCTTGAATGGATGTATCAATGCTGCCTGCGTGGCCTTATTGTCGATCCTGTCATTGGGTATGGAATCGGCTCATTCTTCCAGAACTACCTCATGCACTGCAATGCCACAATCATCGGCTGTGATTACCTTGCCCAGGTGTCTGACCATCGTATGTTTATCATTGGACAGGCACAGATCCATACAGACGACATTGAGTGTATCTGGTACTACGCCCCTCAGGACATTCCGATGAAGCGATTCCTTGTTCGGCATATTGCATGGCGTATCCTGCAAGGCACTCTGAGAGGCATGGGCCACTACTGGGCATTGAGACGTCGCCTACCAGACTTTGATCAAGCCATCAATGATCAGATCCACGCCTGGCGTGTGAATAGGGAGAGAGAGGATAGGGCTGAGATGGAAACTCGAGCTGCTGGTATGCCTCCTCGAGAAATCCATGTCCCCCGCCGCGCCCAGTCTCAACCCCTACTGTCCCGCTCAGAGCCTGTCGGCAGCAATGACCATCAAGAGGAGGAAATGGCAAGAGATGGAAATAACGGAGATGATCAAGATCAAGATCAAGCCCAAGATAACATCATCCACGCTCCCGTCGCCCATCATCCAGCAGGTGGTGGCAATACCTGGGTAAGAGTGGATTTGGCCGATCTGGGTGTCACTCGACAGTCCTTCAGCGGCAGTGTGTGAAATGATACAGACACACATCCAAACCAGACACTGATACTTGGAGAGTGTCATGAGAGCTGGAGCTATGGCGTATGATGGTCAATCAATCAATTGAATGGATTCAAAGCGAAGATACCCCCCAAAGGGCGCAGGCTGGGCATGTTGCGTCAATGTCGACGATAAGAGCTGAATTTTTTGCATGGATGGGCATTGGAGACGATGCTTCATATGGCGAATGGTGCTTGGACTTCTTTCTTGTCCTTTTTGCTTACCTTTTCTTGCTTTTCGATGCTCAAAGCCAAAGCAAAGGAAACGACAGTGATGAATTGAGACACAGCATGACACATACCTCCATCATGGACAAGTATGTGGCTAGAGCTTCTTGAACAGATGATGGATGACAGCAGACAATGAGGCTTGGAGCCATGTCAAATGCATGAAAGAGCTCCCAGTATGGAAATCAAGTTGCAACAGAGGTTCAAGCATGGTGTACGATGCACCCAACACAGTGTAACTTGAATAGGGCTAAAGAATCACATCATGAATGGAAGCAGATGAAGTTTCTTCTTGAATTTCTTTGACTCCCAGAGTATAGTATGCCGTAATGTGTGAAAAGAAGGGGGGTGGATGTGACAAAGCATGCAAAACTTCAACCAAAGTCCATCCATCCATCCCTATTCTTCTGCATGACTCCGCCTTAGATATTGCTAGTACGAGGCCTAAAAATAGCTGAAACGAACCATGGCTTTAGGGGAAAGGTTTAACTGGACAACGAGGTTAAAGGCTTGGAATAGCCGAGGTGGTTGAAGGTTGAATAGCCCCATCGCTTAGAATTCCGTCATTAGCATCACCCCAGATCTCATTTACGAGTAGAATGTAGGACTTTTGCATAATTACAGGCACCAAAGGCAGCATCTTCGACCTACTTAATTACGGAACGCGAACGCCACAAATGACGCCCGTAGCTTAGCCATTGAGTCCCCCTATTAGGTGGGTTTGGCGCGGATTATCAGGTGAGGGGAGGGGAGTTTAGGCATTGATTGGGATACAATATGGGGACTAAGTACTCCGTATACGGGCATCGAGGGGAGAGGCTTGACTCGCGTGTGGCTTGGCGAGAGGACGGCTCGCTACCTTCGCTGGACATTTCCACGTCGTATCGTGTTCTTTTCTATGCTAACATCAATGCCGTCGCAACTACGGACTGTGAGTTATCGAAGATCGACAGCGACCAGCGGTTCCAAGGAACGGATGAAGAGCGCTCCTAAGATCTTGGTCGAGTTGAAGAGAGCTCTTAGAACTGACTTGGATCACAGGTATTCGCACTATGTAGCATTGAAAGGAATCAAGACCAAAGCATCCCTCACGCCTGAACCTAAACTGTTGATTCGACAGAGAATCAAGGAAGACTATGATTATTCAATGGCGAAGCATGTCATGATCTATCTGGACACTTTCCACCACCGCGGGGCTCGAGGACAGGATCTACGACCTAATCATTTGCTATGGGGATCTATGGCAAAGGGCATTCTAAAGCATGCATTGATTGGACTGGCCTTCCTCCACAAGAATGACATCATTCATGGCGATTTGTGGCCTGGAAATACACTCCCTGCTACCTCCAACACCGATTCTCTGCCTGAAGATGACTTGCAGCAAGTCCTATGAGGCACGGACCACTGCTCAAAGCATACTTTATTATGAGCCGTCACAAAGACCGTCAGAGGTCCAACTTGTGGAGCGCCCATGGTTTCGTTCTATAAGCTAGGTGTCTATGGCAATATGAGGGTTTTCATCAGTAATAACAAGGAAACGAGACTCGCAGTCTCATTTATATACACTGAGGGTGAGGGTAGATGTATAGAGAATGGTTGAATGCTGGTATGGGACTTGGCACGGGCCGACGGGCCTGGTTAGGGATGAATTCAACCGTGGGAAGGCCCGAAGGCCCCTGGGGGCATTAGTGGCATAAGTTTGCCGTCCCTGTCAAGTCAAGGTTCTGGGCATTGAAAATCCCCTGAACTAAGATGAATTAATGAATTAAAAAGAAAGCTGGAAAACTAATGAAATCCGTTCTTAATGACAAGCAAGACAAGCCTAATTGCTAGCCTTTTCCCCATTGATTTCTCCCTCAGAAACCCTGAACAAACCCATTCAGACCCATCGATACTGACACTGTGTTGCTTTATATAGGCCACGGTTCAGTTCATCAATTTCAGCGATCAAAGCTCCCCAACGTGGTTCCCTGTCATTAACGTCACTCACGCGTCATCACACGCCATTCTTCACTCTATCCCGGCCCGTCAATTCATCCCATCACCTGTACCACGCCTCTACCACGCGTTTCTTGTCTTATCTGGCACGTCTGGTAGTCCATGAGTCGCTGATCCCTGGATCTCGACCCCTGCTCCCAAGCCGGCGATCAGTTCCCGCTCCCAGAACCATTTCCTCCACTCTACGCTAACCTCAACCTCGCTGACCCTGGCAAACTTTTAATCCCTGGCCTTGATTCTTCGCATTCCAACGACAACTTTAGAATCTTCACAACTCGTAATTCATCAACGATTACCTGGGGCATCAATTCCATCAGTGTTGGAATTGCCTTGTCACTCTACAAACAACGACTCATTCATCACATTCACCTCTACCACCAAACGACGCGACTCACAGTCCCCCGACACATCACATCTTTCCAGAAATGTGATGTCCCTATCCTTCTCCATCTCGTCTAAACCCAACAACCCCCGAATCAGCATGAGAAGCATAAGCGAGCCATAGAAACAGCCACTCACTCATTTGTACTATATGCAACCTTTGCCACTCTCAAATTCCATCTTGCAAGTTTTTCATCCGCCAAATTCCTGCCATCAATTGGCCTCCCGGATCATGTCATTGTAATTCAATCATCAACCCTACGACAATTCATTCTCCTTTGTTCATCCCCGAACAAGGCCAACCTGGCAAGCTTGGATCCACCCTTGAGCATGGCCTCCACAGAAATCCCCCAGCCATTGGCTGACTATTTCTGGATTGCAGGCCTCGACAGCCAGCAATTGTCCGATGCATACTCCCAACAGCGTTGGTCATACGAGCCTCGTGACATTTCTAATGGCGTCGACACCTCAATTCAGGAAGAGACTACCCCAGACAACGACTCATCCTCCGTAATAAAGTCATCACCTGGAACCAGCAAACACTCACGTCATGACTCTTATCAACGCCTCTCTCAACTTTCTGATGAAGCCAGGTTCAGCATTCAGAGTCTAGATGAGTTGACTCGACCCCAAAGCAGCCGGAGCAGTATCACCATACGCCCCACGAACGAATCAAACCTTCCCAGAAGCTCCAGTGGTTTCACCGAGCTCGACTTTGATAATGCCATCCAAAAATTCACCAATGACCGTGACGCCTTCTTCCTCGACCTCACTTTTGCCGCTCCCTCTGAACCACAGAAACCGCAGAAACCACCACAGAAACCACACAAACATACTCCTTCCAGATCCAGGCCACAGACCCAAGTCATCGTGGCTTCAGACGACCCAGGTCTATCGCCCAACCGCAATTTCGGGAGCATTCGTCGACATTTGTCCTTCAAGGATATGGCGAGTACCAAACGACAGCCATCAGTCGCCCGCCATCTCTCTGTACGAACCTCTCGCAGAATGAGCAGTTACAATTCTGTCATCCCGGATCCATCTCCTTTCAAAGCTTCTCCCGATAAGCATCCACTAGCTCGGAAATTTGAGCCTGTCTTACTGGAAAGATATCCTAGACCAACTACTGTCGACAGGTTTCCTTCTCGAGTGCCTTTTCCAGACTATGTCCCCATGTTTGCATTTCCAGGTGATATCAAAATTCAATCTTCCGACACGAGGCCGCGGACCACCTGGCACCAGTTCTCCATGACTGCTTCCGACAATTCAAGGCTGTTCGGGGTTCAAGTCACAGTATGGATCCCTGTCAGCCCAGAGATCGCCCTCGATATAGAGCGAAAATGTCAAGAGTGGCAGAAAGACCATATGTCCGACGCCGAACGAGAAATGGCAGCTTCTCTTGCAGATCGTCTTGCACTCGAAAGTGCTAAACTATCCAGACTTCTCGTCCAGCTTCCTCAATTGCCTGATGGTTCTCACGCGAGAGAGGAACTAGAAGAGGAGATCAGTGCCGTCGAGGAAAAGATTGGTGTCATGTCCGAGATGTTGAGACCTCTCCGCCATGGATCCAATCAGGCGATTCCGGGCCTCGCCACAGGAGACACCAAGTTCTGGATCCCTCGAGCTTATGGCATCATCGGTCGAGACGGCGCTATGCTCAACTTCTGGAGACAATGGCTACGTGCTGTGGTCGTCCCAATGATGGATGGTTCTGTCCTTCGTATACCTCCAAGCTCTCCCAAGACAGGAATGTGGCAGCCTTTGGAACGTTATGTCGCAACTCTATGTCTAGAAGCTCCAGCTCCCATTTCATCCAAGACTCAGGTTCAGGTCTCTGTCCGCGAACTGCACATCTTTGCGAAAAAGGAAGCCATCAATGAATTGCCTGGTAGCAGAACGACTGATTTATACCCGCTCTTCAGAACACTGACTATTCCCAACATTGTCCTATTATTCGAATACGTTCTGGCAGAATCTAGAATTGTACTGCTGTCTAGCCACACTTCCATGCTTCAGATGGTTAGCCGGGCCATTCTGGACTTGATCTGGCCGCTGGAGTGGACTGGGGTCTATATCCCCGTTCTCCCCGCAAGATTGGTTGGAGCTCTGGACGCACCATGCCCATACATTTGCGGAATTGACCGAAAGTACGACAAGCACGACCTTCCAGACGACGATTATGTGTTAGTCGATCTGGATAAGAATGAGTTGTTGAGCTTTGCCGCACCGCCTCTACTGCCGAAGCAACAAAGACGGAAACTGATGTCTCTCCTCCATCAAGCCGCACCCCTGCACCACAGCTTTGGAGTGGTCCCTGGTCCTCCCGCTTATGCCGTGGAAACATTCCCATTCGATACCTTTGCCGCCGAGAACGAGTCGGTATTTACAGCCATCACCAAATCGACTAATCTATCTAAACTCGCTAGTCTCAGCTCCACGGCATTCGGCCCACAGGCCTCCGCAGACACCATTCGTCGTGCACCCATGTTCAACGTGTTCCTCTCTGGAGCGGTCACACGCGGTAAAAGTAACGATGGCCGACCACAGACATCCTCGACCATCCGTCAATCCAGCCAGACGGGCTCCGACGGCCAGTCACCAATCATGGGTAGTTTCGCGCTTCCATCAAGCTCAGCCATGTCACGAAACGACTCGGGCTATGCTCTTCAGACGTCATTACGAGAAAAGAGATCAGGCCACTTCGATTCTATTTCGAAACGCAGTTTCTCAGGACCACAAACCATGATGCGCAAGGCTAGTATCCCATTCATCAAGCACAATGCCACTCCATCGAATGCATCCTTGTCCGACATGCGTAATGGCTCAACGTACGCGGGATCGGTATATGCGCAGTCCACACTAGCGGCATCGACCATCATGCCTGGAATGGCAGTCCACCCGGCGACCGCCTCTCCCGGTAGCCATTGGGTCGAAGGCCACTGTCTGGAATGGAAAGTCGGCCAAGGTCCGTCAACGTGTGTGTTATGCGATGAGAAAGCACAGGACGATTACTACCGATGCGGTGGATGTGGGTTCGTGGTTCACGACCGATGTGCCGCTCAAATCACCATCGTATGCTCAGCCGCCTTCTTCCCAGACCAGATCCGCGCCGCCTTTGTACGTTGTTTAGCCAGTCTCTTCTACACGTATCGACGATTCATGCAACCAATGACGCAGACATCTTCATCCACACCGCGTGGCAAGAAACCTGCTGCTGCCGCCAACAAATCCCTCTATCGATTCGATCGCGACGGCTTTATCAAGTCCCTCCCCGCCGACCACGCCGAATACATGGACATGCTGCACCAGACACAAGCGTGGAACGAATTCATCATGGACCGAGAAGAGAACCCACCTACCACGCCGTCAATTGCTCTGTTCGACGCCATCATTACTGCCAAACGTGGCCGTGCTGGTCTACTCCGTTCCTCTTTACCGGGTATTGGCCTCGGCCGCAAGAGTTTTGCTTCTCGCTCCGTCTCAGCGGCAGGTCTTGGCGGTGGTCGTCCTGATATTCTATCTGATACATCAACTCATCAGTGGCGGATTATCAATGTTCCCGGCAGTTCGGAACGTTTAGATCTGGGAGCTGCTGCTAAAGGTCGTGATTATCGCGATATTGTCACCAGAACACCAGCCAAACTCGAGGAGGGTCTTTTCAAACAAAAGGAAAAGGTGCCGGAGATTCCGACCTCCAATAACAACACCCCCAGAAACCCACGGCTTAGCTCGTTGAATGCCAGATTCAATGGGCTGGGCATGAATGCGCCGTAGCGTGTCAAGTCTTTGATGAAAATGTCAGATTAAACTAGAGGATACAGTCAACGGTTAACAGTCGACGACCTGCTCATCATAATCACTATCATCGGATGCCTGGTCTACAACACTGTATTCTATCAAGTATGTGCTTGGCTTTCATCCATCCAGCCATCAATCAATCAACCTCTCCGGCGTGTCAAGAGGTTACCCGTGCTCAAAGATCCCTTCTCACCCATAGACGTCCTCCACTGAATGGCCAACTGACCCAGAACAGCTCTCCCATCTCTCCTCAAACTGGCTTTCAGCTCTTCCAAACCATTGGTCTCTCCCTGAACCTGCTGCACCACAAAAGCGACCTGCATGACATCTCGTGGATTCAGGATCGGGTTGTCAACGTCTGCTCCCTCATGCTGCTCAGCATCCCAATTCAACGAGGTGGATTTGAACGGCGATTTCGTCTGCAGTTTTGCGTCTTCCAAGACAATCGTCGAGTCCGACACATTTTCGAGCTGCGCCTCCAGAGCATACCTCAACAACGGCAGTCTTCCATACGGACCATGCGACTTGTCGGGAACCTCCCGCGGTGCCAACTCAGTGGCTTTGGTGCGCACACTGATACACGGCTGGGCCAGGAACTGGTATAATTTCCGAAACGAACGAGCTCGTCCACTTGTCGCCGATCCATCACCACTCGTCGTCTCGGTGTATGACAGATTGACCGCCAAGACATGGTTGCCTTCCTCCTTGAGATCATACCGGATAATCCGCTGCAGACTCTCACCAGGCATCGTTTCCTCCGAGAAATCCAGCCCATCAGCCGCTTCCAACTCCAACGGAACCGATTGAGTAGGCGTCTGCATCTCAGCTAGGATTTTTGTCCCCGTGGCTGTCTTGGTTGTGGTCGATCCAGGGATCAATTCATTGTTCGCGCATAACGCACAAGAAAATGTTTCTCCGACGTGAGCGGAGCCAAATGAAGGCGGTAATGAGAGATTGTTAGATAATGCAAACTCAGGATCCGAGGTTTCGGATGGATATGCTAGTGATGCGGTGTGGGGGATCCGGATGTCGCTGTCGCGCGGTAATGCATGCTGTTGAACCAGCGATGGCCGCGATAGTCTATTTGTAGTATAATGTATGTCAAATTAATTTCTATTTTCATTCATATCATGTGTGCATGTGTGTAGAGATGATGGATGGATAAGGAGTTGGTGGAATGGTTGATGGGGGGAACTCCTTACCTCAGGACTAAGGAGTCATTGTCAGCGTCAGCAGATCACTGAGGGAGAATAATCATGGATAAAGGAGCTATCAAGAGAAGGGAGAGGATGTCTAGGACTCCCAGTGCATACCTTTCAAAGAAACAGAATGCGGTTCCTTTGGATAGTTCCCCGTATCGGCTCGAGGTCGGGCCATCTCATGGATGATAACAACAACAATAAATAACCTCGTATGAGAAAGCAAAGCCGGCTGCTAGGTAAGCTCTGATTCTCAACAACAAAGTCACCACTCAAGACATGTCACATCGATTTAGCGTAGACTCTGTTAACAGTTCAATATCTGATTCCTCTGTTGCTGGTCGAGGTAGTTCGGTATGTCGTTGTCCTTTCGTTGAACTCAAACCCGATGTTTCCCAAACGTTCTTGGCATTAAATATATTGTCACGTGGAAATTTCATCGACTTCTAACATATGATTTCGGGTACATACACACCTACACTTTACATAGGTAGCTAGTAGCTAGCATGCACTAATCTCTTCAGAGATTTCTATGTCATCTGGAATAATTATATTCCCTGTGCGCTTGTCTCAAGCATTCCTAGCTCCTTCGTCATCTTCGACGCTTGGTTGATCATATTTGGATGAACATCCCGAACAGCGCATACATTCCACACGTGAGTGGATTCTGACTTCCAAAAGGTCTGTCTGCAACCATTGAAATGATAACTTGACGTTCCATCTCATGACGAGCATGTCTTGCATGCGTGCGAGATCTCCGATACAAAAATCCCGACTTGCAGGTGACTGTGCCACAGTTGATTGACAATATAGTGACCAACATTGATTCCATCAGCCGCCGCTGACTGTCGGCTTCTGAGTTTCTTCAGTCGAGGTGGGATTATCGCCGTTCTTGTCGTTAAGCTGATCCTGTACACCCGGGAGCTGTCGCATCATCCTATGGTTTTCTGGTTCCTCGGGACCTTTCTTCTTTAATCGACGAACATCCCCTTTGAACAAAGCTAGAAGATAGAACCCTTCAAGGACGTCTACCGCAGATGAGGTCGATTCAACTTCATCGACGTCCACACCGCCTGCATGTCGCGTACATAATCCATCTGGACGTGGTGGCTTGGCGTCCTCTCCGTCGGCGGTGGTTTTCTTCTTGCGACTGGATATCCATACGTTCCCGAGAGCCAGGCTTGAGACGAGAGTCACTCCAACAATAGGCAGGATAGATATGAATGCCCACATGGTGGCGATGGAACCTTGGTTTCGCACCGCTTCCTGCTCCTCGGGAGATAGATTCGAAATGGCGTCCAAAGATGCCTTATCCTGCATATTCATCATCGAACCGGTGTTGACATTATCGGAACCAAAGTACTCGGACATTTGATTTTGATACACGGCGCCCATGATTGTCATTGCAATGGTCCCGCCAAAAGGTAGTGTGAAACGCAGTAAGCTGTACACGGCGGCAATCCTGTCCCGGAACATTCCTGCCAAGTGAAGGTTAGATGGCATAAAACGCATGCCGGTTCCAACACCAGCGATGGCCATCATGACATTCACTAGTGTGGTATTGCGATTTCTGACTGCGTATGCCAGGACGGACAACCCGGTCATCTCGATCAGAGTGCCGACTGATAATGGCCAGAATGTATGTCTCGGCCAGACATTGCAGAGGAAGATGGTTCCATAGACGCCGGCACCCAGACCAGGGATGTAGTACATCAACTGTAGACCAGCTCGCGAGGGTTCATAACCTTCCACCACGCTGAAGTAGATGCCGATGAAGTAAAACACCGAGAAGAGACCGGCACCGGAGCCAGCTTCTATCAAGCAGACGAGATTGACGTCTTTGGCTGAAAGAATGGAAGATGGAATCATGGGGAGCACTTTTGGGAAGCGACGGTTGAAAAATCTGGAGGGCGCTAGTAATGCTTCCCATATGATGAATGCGATGAGTGTGACTGTGCCCAATACGATGGGGGCAACCACCGCTGCTGAAGACCATGGATATGTTGAACCTCCCCAGGCAGTGCCGAGGATGACGAGTCCAACTCCAAATGTGAAAAGGAAGATGCCACCGAGATCAAGGGTGGACAGTCCTGAAAGTAATTCTTGTAACCTGCTATTGGAGTGCAAAGATTTCCGGAGAGAGAAGTTGCCAGGGACAAGATCGTTCCGGATGAAGAACAGTGTAACGAGACTGACGCCGGATAGCGAAGCCGACATGACGAAGACATAGCGCCAGCCACTGGTTGCAAGGTAGCCGCCGATTACAGGGCCGATGCCTAGGAAGGAATGTCAGACAACATGGAAGGGATGTTCAATGTCTTGAGAAACTCACTATAGCCCACACCGCCCAGTAGCTGAAAGACGCTCGTATTAATGGCTTGCTCTTTGAGTGTGACGCGGTCGGCCAGGATGATCATAGAGACATTATCCACTCCAGCTGCACCGACGCCTTGTAAGGACCTCCCAAGAAGCAAGACTGCCCATGTAGGCGCCACAGCGCACAGAACACTACCGAGTGCAACAATGGAGACAGAGAGTGTCATAGTGGCATAGCGGCCGAAAGTATCAGCCAGTTGTCCGAAAACAGGAATGAAAGCGGTGGCCGTCAGAGTCAAAGCGGCGACTATCCAATTCAATTGATTTAAATGATCTAAAGACTGTTAGTCAAGACCTGGCTGCTTTTGGAGCGGGATTGGTGATATCATACTGAAGTGCGAGGCAATCTGTGGTAAGGCCGTGGCGACGATGGTCAGGTCCAGACTGGTGTCTAGAAATGACGGGAGAAGACAGATCAAGATCTTCCATCGGTATTTTCTCCCTGCGGACTTTTCTTTGACACATGTTGGGCATTTCTGTTTCTGCCGTTTGGGGGGATTGGGAGACTGGGAAGATATCTGGCCGTCTTCATTGAGGGTTGAATCGCCCGCTGTGCCACGACGCCATCGATAATACTGCGACCGAAGATAGCGATATGAATATGTGATGATCATGCTTGGACACTGATCGTATGTCAAGGACTAGAATCACTTGCGGTAGAAAAGACATATACAAGTCAAGCCTTAAGGCGAGCATGGGCATATAAATCAATTAGTTGGAGCCTGGGAACTGATCGCCATGGGTAGATCAATGCCATCCACAAGGCTATCTCGCGGCTTGGACCGTATTAGAACATACCCCCGAGGAACGAACATAGAACAGATGATTGGATTGACAGTAAATAATCCAACGAGGCAGAATCCTAAATAAAAACCGACGTATTGAGGATCTCCTCCAGGGTTCATTCCGCCGTATTGATCCAATCTTGGCACACATCGTCATTACGGAGTACTGTACGGAGTAGAGGACTTTACGAATATTGTCTTGGTGGTGGAGAAATACTCGTGAAGTGCTCCTGAACAGGTATGGTGATGGTGGAGCGATCTGTTGAACAAGCATGGGTGGCTTTCTTGGAACCTGGAGAGACACAGACGACTTGTTGCGTCAGAGAGCAAGTCATGTGACGCCCAGGCTTGGATCTTTGCCCAGACAAGATATCTCGATCGACGTATTCGGACATGGAACTCCTGATACGAACTTGCTGGAGGGGCGATATTAGGAGTCAACCTTGGGGCTTAGTTCTGGCCATGAAGATCTGGTCATACGTTTGTAGGGAGTGAGGACCCTTTGATGAGTATCATTATGATTCTTTACCAGACTCGTGGAAGATACCCGATGCGGAAGTAAAGCGGGGCGGAGGTCAGCCTTGGCACAGGGGGGATTGTAGTCTAGGAACATGACGTTCTTTTTGTGTCTAGAATAATCCATCTATCAGAGAGACGAGGGCGAGGGATACCTCAGGATGATATCTCAAGTTGAATTCAGGATGCACAAAGCAGCATGTCCAGAGTGTTGTGGGGTATGGATTGACTGGTGATACAGATGAGCCTCCTTCACAGTATTGAAGTGGATTAGCCAGTGCAGAGTACCAGCACACCCCTAGGACACAGTATAGGGCACGACTTCATCTCTACTCCGGACCGATTCAGATCCTGGCCCCTTGTCGCACCACATGCGAGAAAGTATCCAAAACATAAGCGAGTTTCATTCACTGCTTGGTTAGGGGAAGTGAATATCAAGGCGGCATGACCCCAATCCCGAATAGGAAAGGTGTCTACGTGAATTGACTCCCGGGAAGGTGCGGTACGCCGTTGCCCGGCAGGAGCACCCCAAACAACAACGCGATTGCCCCAAACTCTCCCTCTCGCGTTCCCAAAGCGGCAACCAAGACTTCAGCTGCGCCAGGGACTTTTAATTCATACAAGTATCACTCACTCATTCAATTGTTTTGTCCTACTCAGCTTGCACTGCCATTTCTTTTATTCCCTCTGCAACTACCAACCTCCCTGCATATCAAACACAACACTGAATGTTTCATCTTTTCTGTCCATCATGCGTATGACACGAGCAGCCCTCCGAGCTCAAGCTCTCGACGATTCTTATCAGATTCACCAAGATGCCGACTCGTCAGACCTTGGACCCCAACCTGAAACCCCCAACAAGCAACCCAGCCAGGGGCTCCTTAACCGAACAGTGTTGAAGGATATCACTCAGGAAATCAATTCCACTGTTGACGACGTGTTTGCTCAAGAACCCCTCGCATCTGCAAAGAAGCCCCAGCCCACCGGTAACGAGACCCAACCGAATATTCCTCTTCAAGGTGTCACGCCTAAACTCCAGGAAGGGTCTGTTTCAGATTCGTCCGACTCTGCCCCCCAGGAAGCTCAATACACCGCGAACCAGACACCTCAACACGGTTCCTACATGACTTCCCAGGAAGATCTTCCTCAACCACCATCCACATTACCTCACCATAGCCCACGCATCAATCAACAACTGCCCGACATCACCAAGTCTCCACTGCCTCAACTGAGTACCAATCCTCCCAAGACGCCCAAGTTCGATCCCTCCATCCATTTAGCAAGAGAAGGGAACGAAGCAACACCGACACAGCCTGGGGAGGATTCATTCATTGACAACATCAAGTCCAGATCCCCATCGAAAATGCATGCCTGTCCAGGAGATTCCATACACTCTCCAGACTCATTCTCCGATCACATGAACCCAAGAACACCTCGAATTGAGGATTCGGTCGAGGCAATCGATGCTCTGGAGGAAGCTATCGAAAAGATCTCCGAAGGCCTTCCTGTCCTGGACAATCTCAACATTCAATCACCTATCAAGTCGGCTAAAAAGGCCCCGTCGCGCGTTGGGCTTGAGAACAAGGCAAAGGCGCCTGCATCTGTGAGAAGATCAGCCAAACCCCCTGGCACCCTAGCAAAGAGTTCCCCAGCCAAACCATCGACAACGAAGTCTACCACGGTTCGGAGCAGACCAAGTATTGCCCAGTCAGCTGTTGGAAAGCAGGTCGCAAAGCCACCAACGGTCGCTAGGCAATCCAAGAAGCCGGTCGTGGATGGGCAATCGCGCTCTAGCTCAACCACACTGAATCCACCGCCTTCCTTGTCCTTTTCCAACTCACCAGCCAAGGCATTACCCAACACAACTAAGAAGCGTGTTCCCAGCACAAGTCTCTCGACCAGCAAACCTGGCTTCGTCCCAGCGCGGTCGAGCAAGGCACCAACAACATCTACATTCTCGCTGCCAGGAGAAGCCATCTCGGCAAAAGTGAGGGCACAACGAGAGGAACGACTGAGGCGCGAAGAGGAAGAGCTCAAGGCCAAGAAACTGTTCAAGGCAAGGCCACTTCCTACAAAAGCCGCCGAACCAACCGTTAAGCCTCGAGCAAATAAGGCGAGCCAAGCACGTTTGAGCATTTACGCCGGTGGTGTTAACAAGGAAAATGTTGAACCACAACGTCAAGCTGGACCAAGACCCCGTCCATCTTCGATGCTCATTTCCCGGCCCAAGCCAGAGGTGGCAAAGGCCAATTCCAGTGTTCGACGAACCATGAGTGTTATGGAGCGACCAATGAATTCCAAACCGCGAGTGTCCTCGGTCCAGCTAGCTGCCGGACAGAAACTGAGCGTGTCCAAGGAAGATGCCGTGCGCCAGAGAGCAAATGGCAAAGAGGTCTTTGCCCGTTCCAAGGTTGAAAAAGAGAGGCTGGAGAAGGAGAGGAAGGAGAAGGAGGAGGCAACTCGAAAGGCTCGAGCTGAGGCAGCGGAACGTGGTCGACAGGCCAGCCGTGAATGGGCCGAGAAGAAGAAGAAACGATTGACACTGCAGGCCAACACGAAACTCCACGAAGGGTCATCAACTGCGGTCTCCACCACCTCTTGAGTGGTGCTAACATCCGGCGGAGGGTTGTCGACGGATGGATTTGTACAGCGACGGAGTTGGGATATGACATGTGGAATTACCCGAGATACTGTGGATTGACATTGAGCGACGGCAACGGAGGAGCGGACAACGAGAACCATGCCTGGAGTCATTCCAATCTTCATTCATTCAATGCGAGCGAAACGTCTGTTGGGAATGACGACAATGACCGAGTAGCAGAATATGCTCAGATACAGAATGTATACATTGATCAAATATGGTATCCTGACCGAGAGATCGGGGTATACCACAATAGCGGGAAATGACGAAAGGCTGGATGCTGTTGTCTCTCTCAGCCCCCGTCGCCGTCCGGCCGTTGCACTGGTATCCTAACCAGCGGGACAGGCAAGGAGGGCAACTTTGAGTCTTTGGTATTCTTCTCGGACTGCTTGTTCTTGACTTTATTCTGATCAACTGTTTCGTCATCGTCTCGAGGTCCTTCTTCTTCCTGTCCAGGATCACTTGTGGCCGTGGGTTGAGGGACTTGGGCTAGAGAAGATTACGAGTTAGCAACATTGTCCGGGGCTAGCAGAAACGCGATCCCCAACAAATGACAAACCAAGAATGGACCAAACTCACAAGCAGCCATTCCGATCGCTCGAAGGACATTGTCCCAGTTCGCCAGGACCAGTGCTACACTCTGAGCGCCGTCTTTGAGCGTTGACAGTTTCGTCTCGAGTACAGACAGTTGCGAGGCAAGGGTTGCACTGGAATCGCGCAATGATTGTAGATGTGCCAGTTCCGCCCGTTTTTGAGAAATTCGTGCTTGGAGATGTGATGTGGATGCAGAAGTAGACGAGGAGCTTGAGCCTGGATTGTATGCGCTTGAAGAGCGGGCGCCGGGGCCGCCGTACGACATGGTGTTGGTTAGGGTTAGGGTGATGTCTGCGCAGGCCCAGAATATGTTGGACGGAAGTTGAGGAGAGGAGGGAGGGTGGGTGGCCGATGCCGCGGTCAAGGTGAGACCTGTCTGGTCATTGGAGGTACTCGTAACAGCAGTATAACTCTCTTGGTAGTATGAATCGTTGTCAGGGTATTGTAGTTATTCACTTCGCCATTCTACACTGCAAACTCGTGTGTCGTGTTCAGACGTGGTCAGTGATTATCGCGACTTCGCGTCCAAATCAGGTTTAGTGCGTTCCCGCCAAGGTCGACGCTAAACCTTCTTTAGTGATTTGTTGACACTCTTCTCCAACCTCCACATGATTCTTGTCATTGAGCTTTATGAGATACTCAGTAATTTTGGCACTTCAAATCATTCCGACTAGACCGATGCACTGCATGCTGAGAGTTCTTGAGACTCAAAAAGTGTATTTACGCCAACTTGCCTATCGAAAACCCCCCAGAACCGACCTTCCCAGACCTCCGCAGGGTATGATATCCAACCCTTGATACCAACCTGGTGGAATTGCGATGGCGAGATTGAATGATCCTCCGCCGCCGCCTGCGGAGAGTATTGAGTCATGTATGTACACAATTGTGTTTCCAGGCTATCTATCTTGGTTTTACGATACTGACAATCCTCCTAGTAAAACGACGCTTCATCCGCCAAAACCGCGAAATCGCACGTGTCAACTCAACCCAATCGCAACGGATCCGTAATTTGGAGTCCGAGATCTCCCGCCTCGTTGCAGAAAACATTTCTCTACGAGAACAAGTCATTGCAGCTCAGGCTGAAACACAAAGATGGAAGCGAGCAAACACCACCAACAGCCGAGATATTATTATAGACGTCAAAGACCGGTTGGAGAGGAAGCTAAAGGAAGTCTCAGACCTGATCAGTGAGATGGATGGGCTACCTGAAAAGATTTCACGGCGAGCTTCAAGGCGAAGAAGCGCATTGCCAGTTGTGGTCAAGAGCTTGAGCGAGGAGGAATACAAAAATCGAATAGCCATGAAAGAGGCTTTGGCAAAGGAGCGGCAAGATCCCGCTCTCGATGGTCGCTTACCGAGCATTCAAGAAGACAAGCTGTTCCCACGACGGACTTTGGAAACAGCAGAGATGATGGCTCTCCGAGACGAAGCCGCCCTTCAGGATTCAACAGAGTCTCCCGATCTTGGACCTCCTCCAGTCGCACATTTCGAAGTGCCAGACCCTGTCAAGTTCGAAGCGGATACCCGCAAATTATCCAGTGGCGACGACCAGGACGTCGTCCAATTACCATCGACACTTGAGAAAAGACGACGCAGAAGGACCAGCGCATTGTTACAAGATATGCCCAGAGAGACAGAGCAGTCGGCCCAACCGCCTGAATCACCAATAGGATTGCTTCTCAAAGCCGGTGCAAAACGGAAACTGGATGCGTCTGAATTGGAGGAACCTATTGTCAAATCATCATCCCCAGTGGCCGACGATTTTGTCTTTCAACGAAAACAAGATGCTGGATCAGGAAAGAAACCGTCCAGATTCACCCGTCCACCAGGCAAAGAGACCGAGAACACCAGCGCAGCAACCACAATCGCCTCACCTCGGAAAGTCCTCGAACCAAGAAAGATCCTCGCTCCAAAGAGCACGAACTCCCCAGCGAAACGAAAAGTCAGCACGAGTGAAAAGCCAATCAGTATCAAAAGCGACGCTGATTCTCATCCAATTCAACCATCCAAACCATCTACTACTCGCGTCGTCACCCGCATTTCCATCCCTCCATCTTCAACCATCGATCCAGAATCCAAGAATGGAGCAGACACCCATCCCCCCCAAACCCCTGCCCCTCTCCCTCTCCCTCTCCCTGAAGATCCACTCTCCCCCATCTCCACTGAACCCAGCGTACGCGCCACGCACAAAGAAGCCGCCATTCTCAATTCCGTCGAAGATGTCCTCAACGGAAGTATTGGCCGTGGCTCACGACGTGCACGAGCCGCTGTTAGCTATGCGGAACCGAATCTGCGCGATAAGATGAGGAGACCAGGGAGAGAACTTGTGGGTGCGGTGGAGGGGATTGAGAAGAAAGAGAAGGACAACCCCACCAATAGTGCTACGCACTCTCGTACAACTAGTCTGGAACGGGCGAGGTCTGGTTGTGAGACTCTTGATGGGCCAGTGGTTAAACAGGAGAAGAGAGATGCTGGTTCGGACACGAGATGGAGAAATTTGCCAGTATCGACGAACGACAACGGCAACGGTAACGGCAACGGCAATGAGGACCCTGCTAGTCCGTTGCGGGATAAAGAGAAGAAGGATCTGGCCAAAGATCGACTTGTGATTCCGAGCATCAAGGATGCGGCACTACCAGCACACGAAACATCAAAGCATGATCGGACAGATTATGGTGATGAATTGGAAAAAGCCGTTGATCGGCTGAGTATCTTTGATCCACCATCTTCGTCGCCTGTGGCGAAAGAAGAAGATGATGGTAATCTTGTCTCCAACTCAAAGACCGCGACGCCCTCAGCATCGGCTGCGCGGCGCAGAGTCCATTCTGGAACGTCAGGTGCCTCACTTAGCAGGCGCCATTCCATGCAACCAGCCTCATCTGCACCTGTCAATCATGCAACCAAGTCCGATTCGCATTCCGCCAGAGCTTTTAGCAGACCTGCTTCGGCGGCGAGTTTACGGGCCGAGGCGTCTGCTTCTAGAGGAACAGATGCAACCTCAACGTCAGGGAAAGAGTTGAAGCGGGCAGCTAGTGTTGCTTCGAATATCCGATCGACACCAGTGTCGAGAACTGGAGACCAAGCGGCAGCCACAGTACAGCCGGAATCTCGCGCCGAAAGACTGGCATCTCGACGGAAAAGTATGATGGTATAGTGTGTGGGGAACATGGTGTTCCCTTGGCTGACAGGCCGCTTCCATTTGGATATAATGACTCTGGGTACATTCATCTGCGTCCTTGGGTTTGGGACGAGAGATGATACATAGGCGTCAAGTCAGGTTTTGGTTGGATCTCGTAGACTTGAATACCCATCATTCGTATTGTCAGAGCGTTGAATCCGAAGTTGAAAGGTTGATAGACCGCGCATTGTGGGAGTCATTCGACATCAAAGCCTTTGCACCCATGTGGGCAAACCGTGTTTGGGGGTTGTCGGAGTTCTGGGACCTTTGAATAGCTGACACTATAATCAGCATTTCGGCTGAGCTGAACCCGCAAGTGTCGAAACATAGTAGCCATGTATTGTTGTGGCCAAATCTTCCTTCAACCCTTGTCATGTCCATTGACGCCATTCGCCTCTTTTGGAGAGTACTCAATACTCTTGGCCATACCCAAAACCACATCATCCAACTTCTTGACATACTCCCTCATTTCTTTCCTCTTAGCTTTCCTCCTTTCCTCCATCTCTCGCACCTTGACACTCAATTTCTCAATCTCTTCTCGCTGCTGATTCTCTCCTAGTCCTATGCCAGGCAATCTTGCAATCAGTAGTTCGATCTGCTGGGTCTTAAGCACCAGATCTTCTGCGAGTTCCTGCTGGGCGTTTTCAAAGGTGGATGGAGCCACGGGCCGGAGAGGATATGGTGCTCGATCAGTATCTTCTAAGCCTGGGGCAATAGTGTTGGTGTTGTCGTGTCCATCTTGAGTTGGTGGGTTTGTATAGGGATCATTTGGGTCGGGGATCGGATGGATCAGTGGGTGTCTTTGCGAGAGGTAGCTGAGAGTAGAAAAGAGTTGTGTGAGAAGTTGATCGTAGCAGGTCTGAAGCTGGGTCAAGATGTCGTTGGACATGATGACGTGGAGTTTTGAGATGCGATTAGAGGGAGGAGGAAGAAGAGAAAGAGAGGGAGGGAGAGGGAGAGAGGGAAGTTGTTGCGATGCCAGCAAGAGCCAAAGTAGGACTAGCCCAGCCTCGTGATATATCAAACCGCTCAACAAGGCTGAAGGTTAGTCAGCCACTCAGCCTGATTGGACTACGCAGCCTCGTGGCGGGGACTGCGGCCCTCATGTTCATGTCATCTCTTGTCTGCCTCAGATCTCAATAGATGGTAATCGAATCACAATCATTTACCAATTGTCTGCTCCACGCCACCGCCTTCGACTGCTTTATCCCTTCAGTGCTATTTCCCCATAGTGCACTTCCACTCACTCATCTTCTCTCACACCAACTCACGTCACCCCAGCCTTGCCTGCCACCCAAATGACTTTCCATCCATGAAGGCATGTTAATCATCCCCATCAACGACCCGGTCTCCTCGACTGTCCCTACCTTGGGGTTATTCTCATTTCACTAAACATCTCCTCACTCTCGCCGCTAGGCGACGCCTCTCTCCTCTACCCCAGCCGCGACGATGAATCAATCGTTCACCGGAAATTCTCGAAAACTCCGTCAAGTTAACCTCTCCGGTCGCAACACCTCCAACCCGTGGGCTGCTCTTTCTGGATCCAAATCTTCGGGTAGCCAGGATGCTGTTGCACAAGCACAGGCCGATCGTGTCAAGAGACAACAAGAGAGAGAAAAGTTGACCGCTTCTAAGAAACTCCAAAAATTATGGCGAGGGCACTCGAGTCGCAGACGGCAGAAGGGTCTCTGGAGAGATCTTTGGGACGAGGTGGAACAACACAGGTTGGGCCCACATCCTTCGCATACCTCGAGTGACAAATCATGGCTTCGAGGAAACTCATTACCCTATGAAGGATCTCGACAACTCGCAGATCAGATTCGATTATTGCTCGCCTTTCAGGAGTTTCGCGATCAGAGGCCGAGATTTGAAGATGATACTGCTCGCCTTGTCTATCTTGGGCAAGGTCTTCGACAGACTCTCACTCCTGCCTCGCAATCTAGTCTCGACACAGACATGGTGTCTTTGCTCACAAGGCTAGGCATTCTCACCGCGAGGCATCTGAGGAGCGTTACCCTTCCAAACAATGAAACCGCAGCAGAAGCTTATGGAACATCTCTGTTGAGTATCATCGTCCTGCTTTCTCAGCTGGTCCCGCAGAAGGTAGCTCTGGACGCTCGCATCTATTTCGAGGCTCTTCAACCTATAACCCATTCCCCGTACGGACTCTTCTGGCGAGACCAGCTGCAAGACACTATCGCTGCCTTGTTAACCTCCTCTCCAGCTTCAGCATCGGCTGTCTACACTGCCTTTACCATGACTATTCTCAGTCAAAACTCTTTTGCTGCATGTAAAGCTGTCCTTAAGAATTTGGCAGCTATCGTCAGTATCGACTCTTTGGCTAAAGCAATTGTCAATCAAGATTTCAGAATGGACAAGCAACGACCCTCGAATCTGTCCTCTGATCAACTATTATGGCAACTCGCCCATTTCGTCTATATGCATGACACCCAGAAACTGGACCATGATGCCCTGAATTCTTATGTCGAAGGATTGTCCGCACTTGTGGGACAGTGCGCGCAGGATATTGCTCAAAGGTTGGATCTTGTCGACTCTCCAATGTACGGCAGTGATGCGTCGACGCCAACCCCGCTTCCGCCTTTTGTCCGCGAGATTATCTCTACCATTCCTCAAGAACCGAAAGTCCGAGCAATGTTGGCAGTGATGGGCAAGGCTTCCTCGACACCGGTGCATACTTCAAATCAAGATTTTGACGCCGCTAAGCGATTGGCAAACTATGCACTGGCGTTGTTGGGCGCTTTCCCATCGAAAGCTCAGACCATTCGCATGTTGTTGCATCAGGGAACTTTCAGTTTCATCAGCGGTAATGATGTATCCATTATTCAGTACTTCTGGACAATCACACGTCGGACAAATATCTTTCAACGAATTTCAGCAAACCACAGAGCGGTGGTGCCATTGTTGAGGGACGCAGCACCCCCTTCGAACCAGATTGGTCAAGCGCCTCCCACACAAGCCGAGGTCGCCAGATGGCGAGATGAATGGAAAATCACTATCCTGTTCTTTGAGCTATACGGATTCATTCTCAAGCTCATGGACGACAGCGAGTTCTTCTCTCTGGGCAGATCTGGCTCATTCAACATAAGTGCCTCCGCGACAACTCTGATTGGACGCAAGGGTGCATTGCCTCTGGATGATGTGACCACTATGCTCACATTTCTCAAGAACTTTGCTTTTTCAGTCTACTGGTATGCCGCAGATCTCGTCGAAGCCAATGAAGTCGAAGAACCCGCCGATATTAGTGTGCTGTTTGGGAAGCCAGTTCCTGTTGTGTCACAACCAAAGTCGACCGTCAAGCAACCAGAGAACTTGACAGGAAATGGCCTTTCTCAAGCATACCTCAAGGGACTTGTCACAGGCCTCCTTCGGCAATTACACGAGATCGATTCGAGACGGGCTTTTGCCAATCCCAACGACTGGCTGATGACCGACCAAGTCAATTTGACTGGCTTTATTTCAGCTGTCGTCAGCGAGGAGGAGAAACGCCATGAGTTGGTTGACGAGGATGATCAAGATGATGAAGCAGGAGATGACGTCGCTGATGATCTTGGCGATCTTAATGATCCGTTCAATTCCAACAGAACCACAAGTCTACTGTCAAGTGTCTTTGGAATCCGTCAACCACATGTGCCGCGGAGTAGGGACTCGCGGCAGACCGAATTCCTGGAACGATGGGCCCAGAAAGCACGGAGAAAGAGACAGATAGAGTCATTGGCCCCTCGACTGGAAATTCTCCGCAACCTGCCATTTTTCATTCCATTCGAAACTAGAGTTCAGATCTTTCGGGAGTTCATTTATCGAGATCAAGTGCGAAGGCGAGGTGGCATTGTCGACCCAGAATCCTGGAGGTTGTCGGTGGGCATGGCCGCGGTCACACAGGGGAGGGGCGTAGATGGACAACCGCTCGGAGACGCTCTCAGTCGCCATCACGCAGAAATTCACCGCGAATCAATTTTCGAGGACGCCCTGGATCAATTCTATGACCTGGGAGAAGCACTGAAAGAACCCATCCAAATCACATTTATTGACAAATTCAACACACCCGAAGCTGGCATTGACGGTGGTGGAGTGACGAAAGAGTTCCTCATGAGTGTCACGAAAGATGCACTTGATCCCAACAACCCTGCCGCCATGTTCTGCGAAACCCCGCAAAAATCCCTCTATCCAAGCCCTCTTCTCTACGATGAATTGGCTAAATATTACGCTTCGGTGGGTCATGCTCCTAGCACCGACGATTCAATGACCAATTGGATGCGGAGGTTCCAATTTATCGGAAGAATCATCGGCAAGTGCTTGTATGAAGGGATCTTGATTGATGTCACCTTCGCAGGCTTCTTTCTTCTCAAGTGGGCGTTGACAGGAGGGTCAACGGTTGGGTCGAATGAATCTGCATATCGCCCTACCATTAACGACCTGCGAGAATACGACGAAGAACTCTACCAGGGTCTTTTGAAGCTGAAGAACTACCCGGGAGATGTCGAGGCTGACTTTGGCCTCGACTTCACCTTGACTGACACCTTGACCATACTCGGAAAAGAGCCCAAAAGATTCGAAACCATCACGACCGAGCTCAAACCCAACGGTGCCAATATTCCGGTTACTAATGCCAACCGTCTCGAATACATCAATCGAGTAGTACAACGAAAACTCGTCGGGCAGCCAAAGACCGTGACAGGCCACTTCCTCGCTGGCCTGGGACAAATTATCCAACCAAGTTGGCTAGCCATGTTCAATCAAAAGGAGCTACAGAAGCTCGTCGGTGGTGACAGTTCGGAACTCGACATTGCCGACTTGCGCAACAATACGCAGTATGGAGGGTTGTATGTGGTTGGTGACGACGGGCAAGAACACCCTACAGTACAACTGTTCTGGAAAGCCTTACAAGACATGGACGACGATGACCGCCGAAAAGTCTTGAAATTTGTCACCAGCACCCCACGCGCTCCACTACTCGGCTTCAGCCACTTGAATCCCAAATTCAGTATCCGCGACTCGAGCGAGGATCAGACTCGGTTGCCCAGCACGAGTACTTGTGTCAACCTGCTCAAGCTGCCTCGATATGGTGATTATAAGACGATGAAGGAGAAACTGTTATACGCTGTCAACTCGGGTGCCGGATTTGATCTTTCTTGATTGACAGGCTGTGGACAGGAGGTGAAGGGCGCAGGGCAAGGGCATACCGTCGACCGGAATGCATAGCTCGGACTGGAAAAGAGGATTTTTGCGGTGGACAATCAAACAATGGTGAGCTGGTTCAAGGGTCGTTGGATGAATAACAATCAAACACTGCATTAGCATGGCGCTACATGAGAAGGTACTTCTTAGACGTGTAGAATCTTTTTGGGTCGAGCCTCTTGAATATCCAGCGACATATTAAATCATATGATACTCTCCTTCCAACCCAGTCTCACGTAGCCTTGGGTATATAGTTTTGTTGATGAAACCATAATTTAGCTTGTGGAAAGTTAGAACTACTAGGTACTTACATAGATTATTGACTAGCCCTTGATTCTATATGCGCGACGACCTCCTTTCGTCTCGGGGCTGTGGCAGATCTTCGCGAAACCTGTAGGAGCTGAAAATGCGGTTGATATCGGAGGACGGAACAACATAATCGCCCGATGACGGATGCCCCCGCAGATTCGTGTCTCTGCTAATTTTCCGGATTTATACCTTATCCCGTATAGATTGCTGGGAGATCTGGGGTTGCTGGTATTTGAATTTGAGAAAGTTGATAAGTAAGCATGATTTTGAACATCTCGGCCGACTACACTAGTGGCCCGCGGACCGATCTCCAATTGGTAAGCTGCTACTGGATATAGTAGTTTTGATAGATGTGAACTGATATCTAGATTTCGTATTCATGTCAGCCTGGCCCGAGGACCTGGGGGCTGAGGGCTAGTATGGATCAGGACAGTAAATATTCGACGGGCCATCTCCGGTAAAATGTATTTCAAATCGAGTCTTTACTATTAACATCCAGGCAGCCCCTCACATGCTTATGACTGTTATTGCTGTCTTTCATCGCACGATCCACACAGTCTTGATAACTGTCAACTGGACTAAGGAGAAAAGAAAGGATTGAGTCAAGTCCGTGGATTTATCTACGCAATCTCGCACCACCCGAACCCAGACCCATCCAGCCATGAGAGAGAAACCCAGGTTGTCGACGGGCGAGTACCTACAGCTGACTTATGCTGTCGGTTTCGGCGGTGCGTATTATGTTTTTGTCACGCTGTCTGGTTATACAATCATGCAATTCTTCCCGGCAAGACACGACACGGGGCGATTACTTCTTGACGAGCGACTAACATCGCGTTCTCGGTACAGCATTCTCTGCTAGCTGGGCAGCTTTGACAGGATGGTCGCGTGGGAGTAATAGACCATCGACTTACGGAAAGCATGTTATTTACAGTGCGACTCGGTCAATATTTCCACGTGTTAGCATCAGAATTGGCCAGGCTCTCAGTGGAACGACAAGAGATCAATACAAGATCTGGGCCACGAAGAATGGCGTAAAGGAGGATCTGGTGGAAATCGACAGCAACGAGGGGATATGGGGTTGTTGGCTGGGGAGGAATGGAGAGGTTAGCGACGGGAGAAATCCAGGCAAAACGTTGCTGTGGTTCCACGGTGGTGGATATGTCGGCGCGGCTGCCGAACCCCATTTTGCCATGCTGTGGGCGTTCATCCGAAAGGCCAAAGCCAGGGGAGATACACTCAGGGTGCTGGTCTTGGAGTATGGTGCGTTTGATATCTCGTTTGAAAGATATCCTTCTGCAAGCATGATTATCTGACCTTTTTTTTGACACAGATCTCGCACCGCATCGAGTATACCCCGCGCAATTGCGACAAGCAACGTTGGCATTGCAATACCTTTTGAGCACCGGCTTGAAAGCATCAGAGGTAAGACAGCTGAGATGAGATTCTTACTCATGTCGTTCACGATTGGACTGACGCGGCCCTGGAATTGGCTCCTTAGATCCTTATCGGCGGTGATTCAGCCGGTGGAAATCTGGCCCTCGGCTTAGTGCTACACCTTTCGCAGCCACATCCGGAAATTTCACCTTTGAGCTTGACCGACAGACTTGCCGGTGCAATCCTCATGTCTCCCTGGGTCAAACTTCAAACCGACTCAAACTCCTATACCAGAAATAGTCACAAAGATGCGCTCAATGTCGACGCAATCCGTAGTTGGGCGGCGAGTTTCTTGGGCAAAAGCACAACCGACAAGTACAACACTCCAGTACAGGCCACTGCGGAGGATTGGAAAGATGTCAAAGTGGAGAAGTTGGTCGTCACTAGTGGCAGCGATGAGTTGTTGGTGGACGATATTCGCACTTTCGTTGACATTCTTCGGAAGGCTCGTCCCGATGTTGAATATCTCGAGGCTGCGGGCGAGGCTCATGACGCCTTGGTGATGGACAGAGCCTTCGGGTTGAAGCATGAATTGCAGTCAGAGAAGTTTCTCTCTGCGTGGCTCATGGCACGGTTGAAGTAAACCGATGGCATTGAAATGAGTAGTGAGAGGACTCGGGATCGTTAGGAGGATTGCATTAGCACATCGCGCGCAAGGAAATCCAGACTTTCATCCACAAGAACAGATAAAGTCTACATTTCCATACCTCTCTATACCAATAGGATCCCTTCCTCTTGTTCCGATATACCATGTCGTCAACTAGACAAGAAACTCCCTTTCGTATCACTAACATCTTCCACAATCTCCTGTTCGCCTACTACAAACTGTTCACAATCCTGAAGCACAAACATCATCCTGGCCCATTCGACCGGCGATGCATTCTCCCAACCATGCATCGTGGCACGCTGAACCACAATATCACCTCGTTGCAGTGTACATCGCTGACCCGAGTCCAGCACCATATCTATTGATCCTTCCAGCACAACGCCATAATCTAAACTCTTTGTACGATGCATGATCGGTTTTCGACCAGGACCAAAATCCACGACTCTGCACACGCTGCCCGAGGGCGTTGTCAAGCCCAACTTTCCATTCGTCACTATCTCTTTGTATTTTCGGATATCCTCTCCATTCCCCAGTTTCGGTGGGAATTCTGTAGTCGCATATGCTACAACGGCAGCGGCATCTTTGGCAGCTGAGCTTTTCCACTGATAAGGTTCTTGTGGTAGAAGGATTGATTGTCCGGTTTTTGAGTCGTGGTCGGTGATGTATCTTTGGATGGGAGGGAGCGGTGAGACTTGTCCGTCACTAGGGGGATGGATGGAGCCCATCTTGTGTTGAGGCGTTTAGCAAGGAAGCGAAATGATTTTCCCCGGACAGGAAGATGGTGCTTTCTTACTTCACGACGTGGAGGAATTCTGCGGAGGACTTTTATTTGCTACCCCTGGTTTCGGGGAATGTCTTGATTTCCCGCACACCTCCTCCTTCACCGAGTTAAATGTCCATCGGTATATCTAGCAGCTTGGAGCCTCCAGGTTACTAAGTGGTTCTCTCTCCCCAAGGTTTCGGGCTGATGAGCAGAATTACGGATCCTTGGGCAGAGTATCGGGCTTAGAGGTTCCCATGATGGTGACTGGAGAACGAGTTCTTTGACTTCCAGTGAAGCCTCCAGTCGATTCAATGATAAGCCTCTTTAGAACCCGTCGTATTCCAAAGAGTATGCGTTTTATTTGCGGCCTTGATTGTCTGATCGAGTGAGCCCGACCCGAAAATCAATGAAACCATCTCCAATATCCTAAATCGACTTTCAATAACCTAGGACGGTAGTTGAACAGTGCTGCTGTGAATTAGCCTGCAATCCCGTATGAAGAATACAATGTATCAAGCATTGTTCCGCTTTATTTCATTACCCGACTCCTCGGCGTTCGAAGAATTTCCCAGTTGGGAAATTACCGATCGGCATTGCGATTCTTCAGCCAATTTCATATCAAAGCCTGCGAAGACCCCAAGGACTACTAGGAACGAATGAGCCGAGTACCCAATTATTAGTTCTGATCAGTATCTGCTTGTGGTGTATCACTGGGACAGGGGTGTTTCTACCGGACCCGAACCCGATGACTTGCCTTGCACCTAAAGCCCTTTCATCGATTGCTCACAGAACTGTCCGGCTCTTTGCTTCTCGAATGCATCATGGTTGAAACTACAGCCACGTTCATTACTCTCGAAGAGCACTGGCTCTCAAAACATGTACAAAACTTCTATTCCAGCCAGGGCGAGCCGGATCCCTATTCCATTCCATCCTTCGCGAGACTCAAGAACATGTTGGAAGATATCGATGATGGTCGGATTACAGATAATGACCGAGGCATGATTCGACTACAGGTACTTTCACACGCCCCGCTTACTATTGCTCTGGACGCTGCGACCTGCATTGCAGCCAACAATGAATTGGCCCAGGCCATCAGCAGCCATCCAGATCGGTACAGGGCATTCGCAATGCTGCCAATGGCGCATCCTATTGAGGCAGCGAAAGAACTAGGACGTACTGTGACGGAATTAGGATTCTTGGGCGCTTTGATCGATAATACGACATCAGGACGATTCTACGACGATGCGAGTTACTGGCCGGTTTTCAGCATGGCACAGGACCTCGATGTCCCGATCTACCTGCACCCCAGCTACAATGCAAATACAAGGGATATTTTATACGAAGGCAACTATCCAACGTCGGTGGCACGATCACTGGCCACAAATGCCTGGGGTTGGCACACCGAATGCGGCACTCACTTTCTTCGACTATATGCAGCCGGTGCCTTCGACCAATTCCCCCGATTACGGCTTGTTCTGGGACATATGGGCGAAATGTTACCATTTCAATTAGACCGAACAATTCACTTTGCTTCTGCGCAGTGGCCAAACTTGCAACGGTCGCTTCGACAGGTATGGGATGAGAATGTTTGGATTACCACGAGCGGGATGTTCTCATTGAGTCCGGCTGCATGTCTTTTGAGGCAATGCAAGCCGGACCGGATCATGTACTCGGTGGACTATCCTTTCGCATCGAATGAGGCTGGATTGAAGTTTATGAAAGACCTGGAAACATCGGGGCTGGTGGATAAAGAGCAATTAGAAGCTATAGCGTATAAGAACGCTGAAGCGTTGTTGAAGATTTGACGCATTGGATTGTATATTAATGATAAACTTTTATGATATGAGGATAAAAATAAATTGTTATTCCAAGCGATGCAAACCTGTTGATTCTAGTCCATTTATTCACAACATTGCTTTATCGCCCTCCATCGAGGAATGGTTCCACGACCGGAAGGAATTCTCACATTCTTCGCCCACGAATAGTCGTGGAGTGTCTCAATGCAATGTTCTCTGCCAAAACCACTCGCTTTTGTACCTCCAAACGGCGTCCCAAGAGCCCTGCGTTGATAATTGTTGATGAAAACAATACCACTCTCAATATCTCGTGCGGCTCGCCACGCGAGAGTGGTGTTCTTAGATTGGATTCCACATATCAGGCCATATTCTGACTCATTAACAATCGAAATCGCTTCCTCATATGTCTCAAACGATGTGACCGTGACCACTGGACCAAAGATTTCCTCCTTGGCGATGCGCATGTTACGCTGAACGTTTGTGAATAATGTCGGAGGAATGAAAAAGCCATTCCTGAGAGCGGGATCCTGTGGCAGCGGTGCCTGAGCTGCAATAATGGCCCCCCCTGACTCTCCAAGACGGATGTAGTCCATGATTTTATCCTTCTGCACTTTGCTGATCACAGGGCCAACATGTGTGTCGGGAGAGAGGCCATTTCCAACCCGCAACTTCTTGACTGCAGCTGCATACCTTGCGACAAATTCGTCATGGATGGATTTATGCACCAATACCCGAGAAGCTGCAGTACATGCTTCCCCTTTATTGTAGAAACCACCTTCCAGGGCGTCGTATACGGCGTCATCAATATTCGCATCCTCAAATACGACGAAAGCGTTCTTCCCACCTAATTCGAGAGTGACCGGTGTAACTCTGTCTAAAGCTGCTCGACCAACCGCAGCTCCTCCGCTGGTCGATCCGGTGAACGACACTTTCCGTACCAGAGAGTTGTTGACCAGGAACTGTCCCAAGGCTATCCCTTTCGCTGGAAGCACATGAATCACATTCGGAGGAAAGACGGTGTTCAGGATATCGACGATCCGAAGTACGGTCAAGGGTGCTTGTTCACTAGGCTTGATGACCACGGTATTCCCACATGCCAAAGCTGGCGCAAGTTTACCGCCCGTGTGAATTGGAGGCCAGTTGAATGGAATGATCGCCAGGACAACTCCGTATGGTTCCCGTACAATCGACGCGTAAACGTTGCCCTGATCGTAGAACTCTGAAGGCAACTTGTCTATCAAGGATCCGAAATACCGGAACACCCCTATCAGAAAGGGAACATCTGCTGCCCGAGCATCCTGGAAAGGCTTTCCGTTTTCAAGTGAGAGGGTGGTCGCCAGCTCGTCGGCGTGTTTTTCGAGTGCGTCTGCCGCTCTGAGAAGAGTCGCTCCTCGTTCGGAGGGGGAGCGTAGCCTCCAGTCGGTTTGAAACGCATGGTGGGCAGACTCAAGAGCTTGTTGTGCTTGTACAGGCCCAACGCCTTGAACATACTTCAGAATATGTCCTGTTGAAGGATTGAACACCTCGAAAAGATCTGAGCTATCCTCTGAGGACCATCGGGTGCGAACGACATCGATCTCAGACCCCATGGTTTGATTGGTGATGTAGGTTAGGGGCAACTTCTGTCCAACACTTTGTATACTCTTTCATAAATATTTGGTGTTAGCGGCATGAGAAGGAGGCGTCTGGGAAAACGCTTGACTTTACAATGACGAACCCAGAGTCCTTGCCATACGAGATACCATCTTGGCGGTTAAACAACAAAATCTGAGCCTCGAAGTGACATACCAACTTTATTCCAGTCGGTGAATTGGAGCCAGAGCCATCAGGATCCAATTCCATTGGCCGATATCCGGTATCGAGTGGCCTCCTCCATTACCCGCATTCACCGGTATATACCGAATATGATCGGGGAATGAAAGCTTTTCGCAAGACTTCGGGGGCCCCACGGGGTTAAGACCTCACGTGTACATGTTTGCTCCATGCTACATAAAATCATCATCCTACGCCCTTCATGGCGAGATCCAGATCCAAGAACCAACTTCAAGTTGCTTGCTTTCCATCGCTTGTTACAAGTGAGGACTCGAGTTAAGCATGGCAACTACCTCGACTCAAGCCCCCGCGGCAACCGGTGTCCTCGATGACAAGATAGACGCTCTGCATTCAGAGGGAGATGCAGCGGTATCTACTCATGAGGACTGGGAACCGAAAGAGGAGAGGACGTTGTTGTAAGTGCGACCATTGAAAATATTAAGAGCCGTGCTGACAAACCTAGGCGTCGACTCGATATGCGAATTATCCCATATCTTTGTGTCGTCTATGGTCTCTCACTACTCGACCGCTCCAATATCTCTGCAGCATATATTGCGGATATGGATGTCGACCTAGAATTGGATGTTGGTAAGTGGGCTCGAAATTCAACAATGCCAGGACACGGCTTACACGATGGGATTGTAGGGTCTCGCTATAATCTCACACTCTTGGTTTTCTTCATCCCATACACCCTCTTGGAACTTCCTTCGAACTTGATCATCCGTCGGTTGGGCGCCAGACCATGGCTAACGACGTTGATTCTGTGCTGGGGCATCGTTGTCTTCGCCATGGGCTTCGTCCAATCATGGATTCCGCTCTTGGTTCTGAGAATGCTTCTTGGTGCCTTTGAAGCCGGAGGTGAGTAAATCCTCTGGCCTGAGTTTCAACGAATCTTGTTGCTAAGACCTTCCATAGTCTTGCCAGGAGCCATTTTCGTGATCTCTGCGTGGTACAAGACATACGAGACTGCGAAGAGAGTTTCCATATTCTATATGTTTGCGCTGCTAGCCAACGGATTCAATGGAATTGTAAGAAGATTTGAACCTCCCCGGTTTGACAGTTGAGATGCTGACTTCTTAGATCTCATATGGTTTGTCCATGATCCGGGCTGGTAACGGCATGTTCACACAGGGTTGGCGTTGGATCTTTATCATCGAGGGTGCTGCCACTATCGTCGCTGGTGCTCTTGGACCATTCTTCCTTGGAGAGTGTGCGTGCCATTCATGAGCATCCAAATGTCAGACAACTGATTGTCTTCTAGTCCCAGAAAGGAGTCGTTGGCTTACCCCAAGAGAGAGACATATCGCCAAGGAGCGTTTGTCGGCACAGCAAGGAGGAAAATCATATGAACATATGACACTGGCCCAGTCTGCAAAAGCTCTTTACGACTGGAAAATCCTTGCATTGTAAGTGCCCAAAATTCTAACCCTGCTCCTCAGGATATGTTCAGGCTAACAACACTTCCACAGCTGCCTCCAACTCTATGTTGCTGCTGGTAGCGTCTACGCTCTCAGTTACTTTATGCCTATCATTCTGCGCAATGATATGGGGTTTTCTTACACCGAGGCACAGCTCATGAGAAGCCCTCCATATGTAGGTCTGGGAAAACTTTGTCCACTGGCTTCATCACTGACATTTTCGTGTTCCAGACTGTCACGGTCTTTCTTAGTGTAGGCAGTGCGTGGCTGTCTGATCGATTGAAGATTCGGTGGCCGTAAGTCTAGTCATCCCTAATTGGATGAAAGCAAAGAGACAAATGCTGACGGGTCAACAGGTTCCTCTGTGCACACGCACTGATCTGGTTCGTTTTAACATAGGAAATACTGCTCGCCTTCCTGCTAACTTCAGTTCAGTACCACTGGCCTACTCATCATGTTATACGCTCAAGTCCCCGGTGCGAGATATTTCGGCACATTTCTCGCTGTGTTTGGAACCCAAGCAAACACGTAAGTGACTTTCGTGTCCTAGTACTCACCCAAGGACGCTGGCTGATGTGGATCTATTCAAAGCCCTGGAACTCTGACATATGGCTCAAATCAAACGGGCGACCCTCGAAAGAAAGGGTTAGTGGCTGGAGCCATGATAACGTTCGCAGCACTCGGTGGTATCACGGGAAGCACCATTTTCAGAAATCAGGACGCTCCCAGATATTTACCTGGCATGTGGTATGTTTTCTTCAAGCTACTGTGACAATAATTGCGGCACTCAGACTAAGGCGGTACAGGACAACCATCTCATTGCAAATTGCCTATGCAATTGGAACCTTCTTCCTGTCAAGACACCTTGCGAAGCAAAATAAGCGAGCTGAAAACGGGGAAATACCGGATACTCTAGAAGGTGTATCGGGGTTCAGATATGCTCCTTGAGTATGGATCGTAGGTTCTTGGACAGATCATGTCTGTCTATTCTCTACGCAACGCCTTTGTTGCAGAGACGGAATTCGCCAAATGTTGCTACGTGTTCATCAGCATGAACTGGCGACTGGACTTCAAAACGAAGATGAAATCAGGCGACTGATTCGAATAAATACAGATAGGGAGATGGTTAACATGACTCTGTCCTCGAAACCAATACTTTTAATCTCAAATTCTTCACTCGGGCTCAACTTTTTTAGTACAGCTCAGATGCAACCCACAGTACAATCACTCCTTACAGAATGGCACTCTAGAAAGTCCGAAAAGACCACTTTCTCTATCCCCCTGAACATTGATATAGTAAGAGATGAATTGTACATTATGCTAGAGCCCACCGAGTAATGTCTATATCAGTTGCTGCTGAAAATCGTCGTCAACCTGGAACTGATTCAGCCAATTGTCAAACGACGACAATTGCTCCGAATTAACGCCGTGTTGGATCAGCGCCGGGTCTAATATGCCATCCCAAGGTTCAATGTCGAAGCCTCGTAATGCATGAGGGTTCGCGCTCTGTGCTACCTCGGTTTCTGAGATCCTGTCGATCAGGCTAGACATGGTTTCTGAAGAATGATTAGCATTTCCTAATCCGAGACTACTTGGACGCAGATTTGACTCTGCAAAGTATGAACTACCTTCATTGGCAAGTCCTCTTGTTGGACCTTGAGGAATGTTCATATCCGTTATCTCAGCATCATGGTCTGCCATGGACCCGCCACTTTGCCAGACTATTTCATTGTGACTGAGAATTGATGCTTGAACACGTCGATTGGTTGGCTTCAGGCCGAGTAGGCTGTCTGAATCCAAGAACCTAGGTTCATCGTCTAGCTCTGGAGGTTCTGTCTCGTGTAAAGAATAAAGAGTTTGGATGTTAATACCCTGCAACGGTTAGATTGTCATGAGAGGTGCCAGAATCGGGAAATTGGCTTACTAGAAGCGCGACGAATTTCCAATATTTCCCCATTTTCTGGATACAACTCAAGTTTGCAGCCACATTAGAGCGTGCAAGAGTGCACACGCTAGGGTTCTTGCACCACAGAAACGGAATTTGGACAGCACAGGCAGAATAGGCGGCGTAGCCGATGAAGCTTGGAATTCTTGCTGCCGGGAATGAAGATTGAAGTATTGCTTTTATGCGTGCCGAGATCGAATTTGCACGCTCAAAAGCCATTTGGGCTGAGACCTGTCGAACAAATTTGAGTTCAGGGCTAGACCTTCCCTGTCATGCAGCAGGCAGCTGCAGACACTCGGAGGAACGCAGAACAACAAGAACAAGGAACAAGGAAAAGACAGTCTCAATGACTGGGAATTGCTAGCTGTAATAGCTATGAAAGTGCTGTAACTGATCTCTGGGTTGCTTGTTGTGAGCAAGAGAGAGAGGAAGAGGAGGAGGAATAGGATATGACGGTGGAGGGGCTCCTGCCGTCAGTATCCTGTCATGTGACGAGTCATGTGACGAGTCACGTGCCGTCGCATGACATTCCCCAGCAGAACAGGGGTACTATGGAAGAATGTAGAGTGCATAGACATTGGTCGTAAATGGTGTGAAGTAACAGGACAAGGTGCTGGTCTTGAGCTAAGGCATCGTTAAGGGAGTCTGGGCTGAACTCTAGATCGGATGGGAGTGATGTGTTCCAGCTTTCGATCCTAGAATTGAGTGACTGGAGTGTATTGAGCTGGAGATCGCCATCTTTGACAGATTGATAAACAGCATTCCTATTCGTTATTAGGGGAAGAAGCAGATTAAAGATACAGGTATCGAAAAGGCATACCAAAGCATCAATATGTGGATGAGGGCGGCAAAGATGGTATTGTGACCAGATTCTGTTGGGGGTGAAAGAGTGTCTTTGCCAAATCGTGACTCAGGGCAAGGTAGTGGAACCTTCGTGAGGCTATCCGAGAGGGTGCTCACAACGAAGTCGGCCTTTGAGCCGAACAGCATGATACAGGCGCAAGCCCAGAATCGCCTCCTTGTGACCTCAGTGCGGAGGCTCGATGTGGTCCCATGTGGACTAGGAGCAGGAACTCCAAGGACATATGCAATCTGAATACCGTTCCCTATCGTAGCAAGTCAGAAGCCAGCCGGGAATCAGGGGTAGGATTTGCGGACGCTTACACTTGTAGATGAAAGCTTTCCGCCATTCACCTTCACTGTACCAGTAAAGAGCAAGATTGATGAAAGTGACAATGTTTTCTTCTTTTGGTTCACCAAGTTCAGTTGCTACCATAGAGCCAGCTATAGAGGCCCATTCTTGACCGAAACCAGATTCGGAGAGCGAGTGATTTCCTGCAGCATCTCGATAGTACCTATTCCTTGAGTAAGCATGTTGAAGATGGATAATGAGGGAAGTTCCCACTTTGAGGCAAAGGCACAGATGCTTAGTACCACGTGAGAGGTGGCAGTCCTCGCGCTTACGGCTTCCACAACGGTATCCTTGTGGAGCAACAAGCGGGCATTGTACACGTGGGAGAAATAGATGTCAACTAGATCGCCGATCAATGAACGTGGTATACCACAGTATCTAGCTTGGAAATCTGGTTGCCTGGGGCTACTCTGTTGCTCTTCTCTATCGGCATATCTTGATTCGACATTGGCGGTTGACGATCTAGGGCTGGACACATAGCCGTACGGCTCAGGCTGTGCGCCCTCATAGGAGCAAATATGCCGGATGCGCTTGCATCTGTCGCAGGTTGGTCGTACACCATTACAGCGGACCTTTTGATTATTGCATCTAAAACAAGATCGTCTTGGTCGGCCAACCATGCTTAGAGATTGGGATGCCAGTAATTTGCAGAGGAGATGTGTGAATGAGGAGCAGTTCAGAGCGCCTAGAGATTGTAGACTAATATGCCGATACTCTCCATATCTTTTGCCGAGACACGGGAAATGGGATAGACCCGCTTTGGGAGGAGAGGTTCAAGTGTGAGAGCCTGTTGTATATCTGGGGATTGGTCACGTGACAAGATCAGATGTTTGATCAAAGCGGCAAGAGGGCACGATAATCATAGGGTGCGGGAAAGGCTATTTGTGGTTAGTGAGAATGCTAGTTCTAAGCACTAGTCTACATATGGGTCGGAGCAGAATGTCATCGTTAAGGCGACCATCTCTAACAATAGGAAAGATCTTCTGCTCCACCAAACAACTGATAATCCTCGTAGGGTTTTGACAATGGAAACTCTGTTTAATCTGGGGTGGGAAGAGATGTGTGGATGAAGATGTGGTAGACTCGGGGCGTGGGCAAGCCATAGGTTATTCAGGTGTCGCCATCCCATGCCAAGTGGAGTCGCGATAACCCTAAATCGTCTCGCTCGTGCCTGCCACCTGTGAGAAGAACCCTTGACACACTCCATCGCACCTGCGCTTTTACAACTCCACCTCCACCACGTCCGTCCCTTCCTAATGCAGCAACAATCAGAGTTCCACATTTCATCCTCGTCCAACTTCAGCTTTCATTCATTCTTCACTTATTCTCCCACCTCCCACTGTCACTCACACGATCACCGATCATTGCTCGGGTTCCGTTCCCTTCATGTCGAATGCGTGGGACTCGCCATCGCACAGGTAGCGGAATCCAGTCCTCCAGCGTGAATGCTTTGTTAAAAGACCCCTCGCTCTCCATCGAGCTCGATACTCTTGACCAACACCACAAATCCACCACCTCCCATAAACCTCAGCCTCTTGCCCATTTCCTCAAACGCATTGCCAAACTCGAAGTTCTTGCAGAGAGAGAAGAGATGAAGTTCTCTCACAGCATCCAGTTTAATGCTGTTCCAGACTGGAGCAGCAACTACATCTCCTACAGTAATCTCAAAAAGCTCATCTACACCCTCGAAAAGCAAATCAACAAAGCCCCCGGCGAACTCGAAGATGAAGAAAATACCTCCCTCCTTGGCGGTCAACTCGACCCTGATACCACCTTCAAGCGCATGCTCGACTCGGAACTCGATAAGGTCTGTTCCTTTTATCGCTTGAAAGAACTCGAGGTCTTTGGCGAACTCGACCAGCTCATCAAAGATGCCGAATCCTACAAAACCGAAACAAGAGATGTTGACATGGACGATGTTATCGACACGGAAAACCGTCGCAAGACAGCCAGATCTCAGAGCATATTCAACGTCCCGTTTCGTCGGAAAAGGAGGACTTCCACAATGAGCGTTAGCATCGAAGAACCTGAAGACGAGGACAGCGATAGCGACGCTGAAGATAGCGCCCATATGATCAAGAAGTCGAGACCTTCGTTGAAGCAGAGGAGCAAGACCGTTTGGACCGGCGCTGAACACACCACCGGCTCCAATGGCGCCTTGTCAGAATCTAGAGAAGACCTTCGTGCCGCCACCGAGACTCCCGCCTTCCTCAGACGAAGACCCAGCCTGGCTTTGGAACTTGAGGCCTCTGATCCCGGTCAAGTCGCCTCCCTCTACGATTCCGGTATAAACCTGAAAAAACGCACTATCAGCTTGTTCGTCTCCCTTAGCGAGCTGAAGTCTTTCATCCAGCTCAACCACACTGGCTTCAAGAAGGCTTCCAAGAAGTACGACAAGGTTTGCAATCGCGATATCCGAAAGAATTACATGGACAAGGTGGTTGGTCCTTCATATCCCTTCCTCCCCTCCACCACACAGCTCTTGGACGAGAACATTACAAAGGTCGAACGAGTCTACGCCGACATTGTCACCAAAGGCGATATCGACCTCGCCCGACGAGAACTGCGACTGCACCTCCGGGAACATGTCGTATGGGAAAGAAATACCGTCTGGCGAGAAATGATTGGAATAGAACGAAAGGCCCAGGCGGCGAACTTTGGTATCCGACAGACTCTTCTCGGCGGTGCTCAAGACCCCTCTCAAGCGCGAAGACAAGGCGACCGCGAAAACATCGATACCAAAGAGATAGCTACCCCGGTCGGTCGATATCGATGCCCCAGGTGGCTGTTCAGCTCCACCTTCTTCGCCCTGTTGGCCATTCTCGCCATCTTCATCGTTCTACTTTTCACCCCCATCCTTAAAAAGCCAGAGCAGCAGAACTGCCTCGCCATGCTGGTCTTTGTATCCCTGCTCTGGGCCACCGAAGTTATTCCTCTCTTCGTCACCTCACTGCTCGTTCCCTTCTTGGTGGTGGTATTGCGCATCATGCGAACAGAAGACAAGCCCCACGAGCGTCTCGACTCCAAGGCCGCCACTAAAGCTGTCTTTGCTGCTATGTGGACTCCCGTCATCATGCTGTTGTTGGGAGGTTTCACCATTGCCGCAGCCTTGTCTAAATACCATATTGCTAAAATGATGGCGACCTTTGTCCTCAGCAAGGCCGGAACGCGAGCTCGGACTGTCTTGATCACCAACATGTTTGTCGGAATGTTTCTGAGCATGTGGATCTCCAATGTGGCGGCTCCAGTCCTATGTTTCAGCATCATTCAACCTATGCTGCGCAACCTTCCAGCTGACAGCAACATGTCCAAAGCTTTGATCTTGGGCATCGCATTGGCGTCCAACATCGGTGGCGCAGCCTCTCCCATTGCATCACCGCAAAATATCATTGCTCTGCAGAACATGAAACCAGGTCCTAGCTGGGGCATCTGGTTTTTCATCGCTCTGCCTGTTTGTATTATCAGTATCGTCTTCATCTGGCTTCTCCTTCTCGTCACCTTCAAGCCTGGCAAAGGCACCACGATCGTTCCTATCCGCCCGATGAAAGACAAGCTGAATGGAGTTCAGTATTTCATCATCTTTGTCACCCTGGCCACCATTGTCCTCTGGTGTACATCGCACCAGCTCGAAAGCGTCTTTGGTGACATGGGCGTTATTGCCATTATCCCCATGGCTCTCTTCTTCGGTACCGGCATTCTGACCAAGGAAGACTTCAACAATTTCCTCTGGACCATCATCATCCTCGCCGCCGGTGGGCTGTCTCTGGGCAAGGCCGTATCGTCATCTGGACTTTTACACACCATTGCCAAGCAGATCACCGATTCGGTCGCTGGTCTTTCTGTCTATGGCGTCCTTGTCGTCTTCGCCGCCTTGATTCTTGTCGTTGCCACATTTATCAGCCACACCGTCGCTGCCTTGATCATCCTTCCTCTTGTTCAGCAAGTTGGGGCTGGAATGCCAGAGCCACATCCTAATCTTCTCGTCATGGGTAGTGCCCTGATGTGTTCGGCTGCGATGGGTCTACCGACATCTGGGTTTCCGAACATGAGTACGTTGGGTCTTTTTACTTCTGCCCCTGTGTTGCCTGCTAACCGTCTCTCTAGCTGCCATCATGATGGAAGTCCCCGAAACCGGCGTTCGATACCTTCAAGTAAAACATTTCTTAACCCGCGGCGTGCCCGCTTCCATTCTAGCGTTCGCCGTCATTGTCACTGTTGGCTACGGACTGATGGTGGCGGCTGGCTTGTAATTGCCAAGTCGGTGGGGACTTGGAACTTGTTCTTCTCAAAGTATGAACATCATGCGATCACATGAGAAGCCAAGATATACGTGCAACTGCCTGACGAGTCCACTGTATTTAAGCGTCATTTGTTACGACCTGTTGGATGCGTTCTTACTTTGTTGTTTATTAACCTGTTGGAGAGTACATAGACAGACGGGAGAGTCTGCGTTGAAGCAAAGTAAGCAAAAGCTTGCTTCTGGGAGTTCCCGGCAAGGTGGGAACTGGTCTATCCGGGTGGTGGTATGAGATAGTACAGTTTTGGTGTCGCTGAGCGGCCATGAAGACCTGGTGCCATATCATGGACTATTTTTCGGTCCATTTGTTTTAGAACCAGACGTTGTCTGTTAGCGGATTGGCGGTATTGAAAATGTCTCTGCTTTGCGAAGCATCTTTTCTGGTATTTTGAATGCTCAATCCAGCATTTTGATCTCTCGATACCTGCTTTTTCAGGACTTGTCGTCGTAGTCGCAGCATTACAGCCGCATGCAGATAGCCACGGTTACTGACACTTGTATTCCGCCGTGGACTTTGAAGACAGTTACCAACAGAAACTGGCATCAAATCATACCCCTTCAATCAGGGGAGGTTGTGCTTTCAGCTCTGCTCTCTTGAGACTGATTCCGATTCTTCTGCCTCCTCACATAAAAATACCTCCCGATCCTCCTCCCCTTCTCGGTTTCATCTTCTGTACTGAGATCAAACGGATCCTCCATAATTTGCGAAGGCATCGGCTCCGCTGGGTCGTCGACGGTATAAAATATCCTTAATTGCGGACCCTTCATCATTTCCGGCGGCAACGGCTCCGCTGGGTCGTAGAAGATATGACCTTCCTCTATGTGCGGATCCTCCTTCATGTCCGACCTCAACGGCTCCGGCTCCGCTTCCGCTGGGTGGTCGTCGACGGTATGATCTTGATCTTTCATTATTTGCGAATCATCCATAATGTGCTCCGTCAACGGCTCCGCTGGGTCATCGACCATGTCATCCTTGTTTACATCATTCGGCACAACCTCTTTCCTTCGTCGAATAGTTCCATTTTCTCCCACATGTTCCTCCATTTGAAAGTACGGTTCTAACGTTTCCTCTGTGATGGTATTATTCCAAATCCCATCAACTGTCTCATCGCGGATTGCGACCAATGGTTCTACACCGGTGGTATCGACTTTTTGAATCTCTTTGACGAAATGGATTTGTTGCCGTAATGTATTCAACATGTCTTGTTCTTCAGCTGCGTCTTTGGGAGGTGGGAGGGCGGATAATTTGAGGAGATGGCGTAGTTTTTCGGGAGTGATTTCCTCTTCTTCGTCTGCTTCGTCTGCGACTTGGTTGTTCTTCTCGTTGGCAAATGTCGGAGCCGCTGTCGCTGAACGTCCAGCAACAGCAACAGCAGCACTTCCATCCCTCCCCCGTCCTTTCGGCGCAAGCAACGACCCAACTGACCACGTCGGTTTTGCCAACAAGGCCTGAATCTGAGGATTGATGGCAATTCGTGGTGCTGACTGCCGGAATGCTTGCCCCCGACCCATATGATGCTTGACATATCGGATCCGCATCTCCGGAGACTCCGAGATCTCTGGTCTTATGATTCGAACCGTTCTGGGTTTCTTCCGATAAGGGAAGTGCGGTTTAGCCGTCTGGATTAGCTGGGAGACATCTCGATCGTACAAGTGCGGCGGTCCGACGTATCGAGGCATTTTGGTGGGTGGGCGTTGAGGTTAGGGGAGTATTTGATGGCTTTAGGGAAGGGAAGGCGAGGGAATTGAGGATGCGAGTGGGTGTGTATGTGTATGAGTTGCTGGAGAGGAGGAGGAGGGTAACGCGGAGGATGGGTGTGGTGTGGTTGGCGTGGTTAGGTTGGGTTGTTTTGATTCATGATGCGAGATATCTTTTTGCGATTTGGAGATGAAGTGATGAGGAGATATTGTACGGAAAATCATTGGGTCCGTGATATGATCCACTCTACTTAGTAGTCCCGCCGCTTTTATACTTGCAAGTTCCTCTCAGATATCTATGGTCATAATAATATATTATATTGAGTAATGTTGTAAAGGCTGACACACTTCGGCTTGCCAGGCATAATTAAAGAATATGGAAATAAGTAGATTCACCGGATCTACGGAGATTGGAACACACATCCTATGCAGCCTTGCATGGTGGCATAGGCCAGAACCTGCTCGGTCCGAAAGGTTGGCCGAGAAGGATGGCGGTCATGTTGTGATATAATCACCCCCCCTATGGAAGTACCACTATTTCAAATCTGACCAAGTAAAACGTTCGAGTACTTTGTGTTCTGGCATTCTCGTTTCGATATACACAAACAATGAGTTTCTCCAACAAAGTGATCGTCATCACAGGCGGCGCATCGGGCATTGGCTTAGCCACCACAAAACTTCTAGCCAGCCAGGGCGCCAGAGCCTCAATATGTGACCTTTAACAGGACTCACTCGACGCAGTCAAACCTAAATTCAAAGGTCCGGACACGAGATTCTCGTCATAGCACTAGATGTCCGTGATCGAAGTGCCGTCGAGACCTGGATCAAGAAAATAGTCGAACACTATGGCAAGAAGATCGACGGCGCAGTCAACGCTGCAGGAATAGCAGGGGGAAACTTTCTGATTAATTCGATCGATACAATCACAGACGAAGACTTTGATCTCGTTTGGTCCGTTAATGTCAAAGGAGTTCTCAACTCTCTTCGCGCGGAGATTCCAATTATGAATGACGGTGGTTCCATCGTCAATCTGGCCAGTTTGTCAGGGTTGACTGGAAATCCCAAAATTGCTGCTTACAGTGTTTCGAAACATGGTATTGTGGGATTGTCTAGAGTGGCGACTAAGGAGTTGGGATCGAAAATTCGTGTGAATTGTGTTTGTCCGTAAGTGATTGATCAGATCTCAGGATGAGTATGACAGGGCTGACCAGTGTCGTCTTATGTGTGAGATACAGAGGACCGACCGAAACTCCACTTCTGGCATCCACATCTGAGGTTGATCCGACAGTTGAAGCCATGTATGCGAATTTCGCACCATTGGGACGGATTGGAAAGGCTTCTGAGGTGGCTGAACTTATTATCTGGCTTTTATCAGATGCGGCTTCGTTTGTGAATGGGACATCACAGGTCATTGATGGTGGATTCTATACTCAGTAGGGGGCTGTCTGAATTATATGCTTCAGGTGGAGGAGATGCGGAATTTCATGCTCTCACACCAATGAAATATCCAACTATTTGGCCGTTGAACCAGCTCGAGCAGCCATCTGATTACGAAACATCGTCTCTGCATTCCCTTTATATGCCATTTCCCTCTCATGTTCCGTCTCAAAGACCTTTGGCATATGAGCCTCCATCGCACCAGCAAGTCTTTGAACATATTCTGCCGACGTGAACGGATAATCACTACCGTAAAGGACATGCTCCTTGTCAATAAATTTCATTAGAGCAGGCAATTGATCCGGCCAGGGCGTTCCCGCCATATCGAAATAGAAATTCGTCCTCAACTTCTCCTTGACAAACTCTGGGTTGACAGACTGATCAACCGGGAGATTTGGAATTGCCCGTCCAAACAGCGAGAATCTCTCGATCAGAGGTGCTAAACAACCTCCAGCGTGAGGAATAATATAAGTTATATTTGGATATCGAGCAACGGTTCCAGAGTAGAATAGATTAATCACCGCTCTCGTCGTGTCGAAGAAAAACTCAAAGATCGGATTCGGATATTCGGGGAGTGGGCAGGCAGAGTTGGTCATGGTGCATCCAGACGTCGGATGCATGAAGATAATAGCATGTCGACGGTTGAGCTCAGCCCAGACGGGGTCGAAATCCTTGTGGCCGAGATAGTAGCCGTGTGAATTGGTTTCGACCACGATTCCATCGGCGTTCAACTCGTCAAATGCATAGGTAAGCTCGTCGAGACTTCCTTGAACGTCGGGTAGAGGAAGAGATGCCCAGAGTCCAAATCGGTCGGGATGTTGTTTCTTTGCATCGGCGCCGACTTGATTACATTCGCGACACAGTTTCCTGGCTAATTCATCGTTGCCGCGGACTAGGTGCACGCCAGGTGATGAGATCGATAGGTATGATTTGGTGATGTTCATGTTGTCGGCCATTTTGAGGTGTTCGTCTACACTCCATTCCTAAATTGCTGTGTTAGACGAGTTGGACGCTGGGTTTGGTGTTTTTGTTGGAAGGGGGCGACGAACTGGTAAAAATGGAAATCCATCGGGAGAACCATGTCCATTTGCCTTACACTGTTCACGATAAGTGGCAGGGAGATAGTGACTATGCACATCAATCTTTTCTGGTTGTTTGCTCATTTTGAGCCGGTTGGATTGTATGGTACGTAGCTTTGGTCGTTGAAATAGAAGTGAAATGGTAAAGTGTCTGGCCGTTCTCTTCTTGAGTATCTTGTCAATGTCGACTCATCAGCGTGTATATCGGACACTTCAGCGTCCAGTCATTGGTTCTGGCAGAGAAACCAGGAATTCTTCTGTAAAATCGATTCTTGGTTTATCGACTAAAATGCAAATGCGGGATTCATTGCGGGAAGAGTCTCTGCGGCGGGGCCCCGTGTGCCGAGATGTTAACGGTTTTATTCACAATTGGGCTGATGTCTAATAGCTTACAAATTGTGACGGGTGAGAATCGGAAATAGACACATGAATTATATTACTCGTTATAAGATTGACATAGAATAGGGACTTAATGGTATTCAAGATTCCTGACTATAGGTCATGGGATTGAGAATACGACGGGAAATTTTCAAGATCAAAAAGGGCTGTCTCTATTTACTCTCTTGATTTCTTCTGTATAGAGATGGCATTTGCCAAGTCACCTCGATGATACGAAGACCTAACGATCGATACAGTGTCGTTACACATACTTTCGACACATATCCACAACATGTTTCGCAAATTCCTCTGGATGTGATACATAGGGGAAATGACTCCCTGGCAGAATCCCAACATCCAAACCCTCCTTGGTTCCAATGACAATGTTCTGGAAAAAGGCAGCAGCGGGAGTACTTCCACCAATGGTCCAGTCCACTGGACGTTTATGTAAATCTTCAGACTTGATCGGTGCAGATGCTGGAATGGTACGGGGATAGCCATGAGCCCATCGAACGTAGTTGCGATGGAGTCTGGCGTGAACCTCAGTGCCCAAGGCATCCCATTTTTCAACTCCGCCCGAGAGGTCGCGTGATATGGCAGCCATAGCGGTGGATATGGTTTCTGAGTCCTTGCTAAAAAGGTCATCGAGCCCAGCAGGGTTGACTATGGGAAGTTCGTGAGGCATGGCGTTTCTCACCCGCTCGGGGTATGTAGCACACATAGCAAGCACGGTTGTAGCACCAGAACTGCAGCCCCAGACGGAGGCGACTGGGATGTTTAGTTCTTCGAGGAGAGTGTTGACATATCCTGCTAACTTATGGCCGGTGATGTTGTCGTAGGTCTCTGGAGGTGCATTTTCTGAACGAGACATTCCTGGCATGTCGAATGTGGTGACGCGGAAACCCTGGCTGGCGATGATGGACATGGGGATACTGAACATTTCACACTCGCCGAGACCATCGGGAACAAGGACGATGTCAGGCCCAGTGCCTTCTTGCTCGACGTACCAATTGATACCGTCCTTGGTCTTGACCATCTTTGTTGTGCGAGTAGACGACATGTTGACGGTGTTAAGTGCTACAATTGGCTTTGCTATAGTTTTTGAGGGTGGCGACAGTGTTGGTCTAGATGTTCACAGGTGGTTTCTGAAGCTCAGTCTAACGCTATATTTCGTGGAGGGATGAATAGATGCTCTTTATTTCTCCAGGTCGTGCCAGGGTTGGTGGAAGCGGGAGGCGGGGCGCACCCCCGCAATCCCACTGCATAAGCCTTGGGCGTGAGAGCGAGACAAAAGATCTAACCGCGATGAGGGATGTAATATGAGGGATTTTATGTACAGTTCCGGCTCTATTATCTAGTAGGAAGATAGTGAAGGAGATGATTGTGTTGACAGACCCTGGGCAGTGTGGAACAAAGGCTGAAGAATTTGTGGAGGGGCCAAGGGGCTTCTATACGCTGTGCAGCCTTGCAGCAGAGTTTGGGCGGCAAGGCTGGAACAAGAACGGTAAGGCAGCAAGTTGAGCCACCAAATAGGAATGCGCCTGCGTGGAATAATTAGGATCTCCCTCGCTGTCTTTAACTAAAAGTGCCTAACCGAGTCCCTAAATCTTACTTATGATATACCCATAGAATGCCTGATACTCCCCTAAGCTCGAGCCTATTACATACAAGTTGTCACCTACATAATCCATTCCCCACCTATTCCTCCCTCAGTACCTCCACAACCACTCACCGCCTCCCAAAACGTACAACCTCATCCTATCACATTCCATCTTCCATCCTCCAGGTTCCAGGGTCGCAGTCTTGAATCCGTCTCAGCGAACATCGTCACCACCGACGTGCCAACTTACAATCTGTCCCTTGCGCATCATACAGACAAGACTCTGTTTGTCATCCTGCGATAACCCCATCCACCTCTGACAGCAGCAATTCACTTCTGGCTACCAGTTCTATCCTCCTCTCGACTCCCACTTCGTTCCCCTCACTCATCTTTCACTCCCACCTAAACCCCCTCCATCATGGCCGCCGACCCTCGAGCGTTATTACAAAAGGCTGACAAGGCCGCTCAAGGAGCCACTGGAGGTTTCAGCCTGTTTGGTGGACGCACTGAGAAATGGGAGAATGCTGCAGATCTGTACAACCAAGCTGGTAATGCGTTTCGAATGCAGAAACAAAGTAACCACTACACGCCCCTCCCTTCCTCCATGACAACACAACAACAAGACTGACCCCCCATAATCCAGACTATGAAGCCGGACAAGCCTTTGAAAAGGCGGCCAATATCCAACAAACCAAATTGAACGAACCTGACGACATGGCCAACACTCTCACCGAAGCCTTCAAAGTGTATCGAAAAGACTCTCCCAACGACGCCGCTCGTGTCCTCACCACCGCCATCCATCATTACACGACAAAAGGCAATTTCCGACGAGCAGCCACACATCAACAAAACCTAGCTGAAGTCTACGAGATGGAGATCGGAGACCAGAAGAAAGCTCTAGCCGCATACGAGACAGCGGCAGGGTGGTTCGAGAGCGACAACGCCGAAGCCCTCGCCAATAAACTATTCCTCAAGGTCGCCGACCTAGCCGCCCTGGAAGGCGATTATGCTACGGCAATCGACAAATTGGAATCAGTTGCCAAATCCAGTCTGAATAGTAACCTCATGCGATGGAGCGTGAAAGACTATTTCCTCAAAGCTGGTATCTGCCATCTAGCAGCTGGCGACAATATTGCCACCCGCCGCGCGTTGGACCAGTATCGGGAATTGGATAATTCATTTGCCAGCACAAGAGAAAACATGCTGTTGACGGACTTGGTCCAAGCTGTGGAAGAAGGTGATCAGGAAGGTTTCTCGGATAAATTGTTCCAGTTTGATTCGCTCAGCAAACTCGATAAGTGGAAGACGACTCTGTTGTTGAGAGTTAAGAATAAGATTGAGTCACAAGAGGAGGATTTCTCATAAGGGTAGATGGTTGAGCTATCCCATTCTATTCACTCCGACGGCCAGGCCAACAGTCTGCGTCAGTAGTTAAAGAGAGAGAGGGAGAGAGAGAAGAATGACGATGGTGGAGCCTGGGGTTACTGGCGTTATATGATCCATTGGGTAGACTTCCTACTAGCCATGATGATATCCTGATATCAAGTCAAGGGTAACAACAAAGAACAACATTCGAAGTCGAGTACATGTGAACGAGCTCGAGAGCATCACGAGGCAGCCTTATATCACCGAGCCGACAGAATAAGGACAAGAGACAAGTGGAAGGGGGAAGATATGGATCTTTCCTCCAAATCAATCTCCATGTGATATTCCAGTCAGTCAATCATTCCGCTGGCCAGCTTGGATGAATCATTGATCAAATGAATGCAAGCATATTCATACCCATAGTCATACTCAATCTAAACATCCATCCATCCTCCCGTTCTACCCACAGCTAGTAAGTGCAGTACAATACAATATAATGTATCTTATTCTATCCAGTGTACCTGTGTACCGTTGGCCGCCTGCGCTTTGGCCCATGGGATACCATACTTCTTTTCCATCTTTCTCTCCTCCTTCTTTCTCGTCATCGTCGTGTCTATCGCAAACAACAAACACGAATCGCATCGCAAATGCCAGAAATGCTCCCAATGCTTAGTATTCTCCTCACCCAGATCAATGCCAGTACTAATTACACCAACCACACCATCCAATTTGCAGATACATGATGAGGGCTTTTTGTTTTTTTTCTATCCACCTCTCTCACCGGAATCAACACCATGTAAACACGGGTTTCTTGCTCTTAACCGTCTCCAGCCTCTCGACAATCACTTTCCTCTTATTGGCTTCCATGTCACTGGCGGCAGCATATCCCAAGTCACCCTCGAGATCATCGCCTTCGTAGATCATGGATGGACCAGTTCCCGGACGACCGCTACTGCGTGTCGACATACTACGTTGGCGACGCATGCTTCCACCGGTGTGACTGGACGAGACACCTTTACCACCTGCAACCCCGTTGCCAGCAGCAGCAGTAGCAGCAGAATGACGCATCGATGTAAAGTCAAACGAGAATCGTGATTGTTTGTAATTCTTCATCGAGGGTCGTGAACCATGGTGGGATGTATCGGCGAGACTGTTGCGCGCGTCTTTGGCGTCGAATGATGTGCTGGCTTTGGGTGAGCCAGGTGGGAGATAATGTCGGGAGGTCGGATCTTCAGATTGGGACTGGAAATATGATACCTCTCCTCCGGCTTGCTCTTCGCGTGTAAGGTCAAATCGGTTGGGATTGGGGAGTTCGTGGGTGGGTGAGCCGAGGAGGTCATGGGATGGCTGTTTGGGGGTTGGTGCTGATGCATAAGACGCTCCAATGTCCATCTCTTCTTCCTGGGTTTGTTGTTGTCGTGGTTGGCCCATGCGTGCTTTATGTCGGCTCATCTCTGCGGATGGCACACGCATGGGAATGGCGACGGGTACGTCGACGAGGTCGTCCCATACACAAACTCGCGTGCGTCGAGTTAGCTCCAAGGGACCGTGGTCATGTTGTTTCAACGTTTCTACTACGTTCCATGCCTGTCCTTTCATGACGGCAATTTGTCGGGCAAACATGCTCTCCTTGAAATCGGCATCCTGTGCAAATACACGTCGAAGCGCAAGTTGGGTTTCGCTCCACCAGGCGGTGGATGTCAGTAGAGGGAGGAAATGGTCTCGAGTCTTCTGAGAAAAGGGCTGTCCAATTAGGGAGACAGGAAGGAAGAGCCATCCGAAGGGGAAGCTTCGCCACTGTGAGTGTGTTAGTTATTGATATGATAGAGAAGGACGATACTTGAGGATAACTTACTGCATCAGGGTGTTTCCACGGCCAGGACAGACTGTTGTCGATGGCTCCTAATGATATCGATGGCACTGGGTCGTCTTTGGCGTTGGATGGCGTGCCTGATCTACTCTCCATCGCTTCATACCTTCGATATGGTCTTGAGGTATTGGATTCTGGTCTCGGACTGACTGACACAGGTCGAGGTCCAGGTTCAGGGATTTGTGTGGGCCCCGGCCCGTTACCGTTGGTCTTTGGCGGCTCTGCCACAATGGAAACCTGTTCGAGTTTCCAGTCTATTTTGATCATCCAATTGTCCAACCCGCGATCAGTGTTGCGCATGATATAGTCTAGAATGACGAGTTTCTCCAGCTCTTCTCTAAAGGCTTGCTTCAAAGTCGGTGTCCACTGGAATTTGGGTGTTTGTTCTTGTGGCATCGGTGACGAGATTCGAGGTGGTTCATCTTCGTCGTCTGACTGAGTTCCTCCGGGAATACAGGTCGCCAGAGGCCGTCTTTTTCGTGTGTGTTCGAGATCTGCTCGGAAGTCGGTGTTCAGATCAGGCCAGGGATTCTCGCGTAAGAATATGTTGGCATCTTTGAAGCCCTTCAAGAAGACTTGGAAACTGCCCACTTTGGCAGGGAGACTCTTCTTCCCTCGCCAATTGCTTCGCCGTTCCCAAAAGTCGTAATAGAATGATTTGGAAGAGATCCAAACAATATCGGTGTATGGGACAATGTATGTTCGCAGTTGACTATCGAGGACGTAGGCCGCCGCTTCGGAAACGTAGGACAAATTGGGGATCAAACATGCTCGACCGAAGAAAAAGGGAAATAGGTTGCGATGGATCCATTTTGTCCATTTGGGATTCCTCGAGGCATATGGTTCCTCATCTTTTGGTTTGAAGACGCCAACCACTTTCCCCTCGCTGTTGCGGGCAAAGTAACTCCCCGAACTTCCTTGGGAAATCATCTTGGGATGTGTGCCCAGCTCGATGGCGACATGGACGGATTCGACGACTCGATCAAACTGCTCTGCAGTCATGCGGTCGGTCTGGGCGGCATTATAGGCATATAGATCGTGCGCAGTATAGGGACGGACTCCGGGAGGCGCTTGAAAGACGGAATGATGGATTTCAAGGTGTTCCTCCTCTTGAGTCTTGCCCTTGACCGACGAAATCTTGAACTTGGACGCAATCTCTTCGGCCCATCGTTCTAATCGAGCGTTGATTGCTTTGATGTCCACCCCGGAAGAGTTACTTCTGGTGCGTCTGTTGTGTCTTCCGCGAGGACGGGTTGGTCCAGGGCGCATACCGTCCCTCGGAGCAGGTTGGATGGAGGCATATCTGGTGGTCAGGGGTGTTCGGCTATATTCTTCATCTCCAGAGTCATCTGTCAATGGGCCTTCATCTTCATCGGCCTGTGCCAGTCGTGCATATCCAGAAGCGGCAGGCCTCTGGCGCGACGGCATGATCGGATTGTGACTGGGACAGGGTGTAGACTAGAGCTAGAGATCGTGATCAGAGGAAAGGTGAGACGGGGTCATGTGCCATGATCGATCTGGCTGCAGTGAATTGATCGACAAAGAATGTGTGAAGTCTGAAGGACGATTCTATCGTCCAAGGTCAATACGAGTACGCAATTGAACTGGAACTTGAAAAGTACAGGGTGGAATAAGGTAACTTGTTTGCTAGTATGCGTAAGGATGCGGTTGGTGGTTGTGGTGCCTTGCACAGGGAATGCTTATTCGCAGCCTGCAACGGAAGTCTGGGCTTAAGCGAGAGCCTCGCCGGGGCTTCGGAGGGAGTTTTTTAGGCGTGGGCTCATTGGATCCATGGGGCCGAGGGGCTTATCCGTAAGGGCCGAGGGGCCATAGGGGTCTGGAATTAGGGGCGGGTTAGGTAAGCAGCCACTGGAACGTGCCACTGTGGTTTAATGGATGTATTGGGTTTAGTGGTAGGGTGGACCACTGAGTATCTCGAGTCTGCGGTTCAATTGAATGAGCGTCCCTGTAGCCCGATGCCCCTTCCTCGCCCTAACAACATGCCCACCAGGGATTGTCTGATATCAAGGATCGTAGATTGGCGTCACTTTGAAGAGACATGACGCGCACTACTGACGCCTCCCTCGTCTCTCTAATCGATTTGTTCGTCTGGTAAGATGGCTGACTTCTTGGCTTAATGTTTTAATCCCTTTGAAGTTTAATTGGTTTGGTCATATCCCCGACTTGATAACTGTAGGTAGTATCTGTAGACTGCAGTAGACGATAGATCACACACGTCAAGAGGGGAACTTCAGATTGCCCACGCCTTATCCATTCAACTTGTGTCAGACTTGGACTGTTCCAACTTCCAAGGCTTCAGATATCCTCTTAACCCTTCTTTTCAAGTCCCTGAGTTCGCCAGATTGGCCAGCGCGAGATGTGTCACTTTTAATTTTAAGCATAAACCATTTTGACAGTGCATTGGTTCATGTCAAGCCCCCATCGTAGCGGATCTGACGCCGTCCTAACGTTTCTTGATCCCCACTGTCAATTTCTTCGCCATAGTGCCGTGGTCCACGAGATAATTACCACGTTTGGATCTCAGGGGAACCTAAGATATGTCAAGTAATCGATAGGACTACGGAGAAGACGAGCTGACGATCATGCTTAAAGAGGTTCGGTTGAATGTCTCACCACCTTTGCTTTGCGCGTCATGGAAGGCACGCGGTCAATAATGTGGGCAAGTGCGACCAGGTGACACGCGCTTACAGTTAGAGTTCGCCCAGGCAGGCACGCGCAACCCAACCACAACCTCAAAGAAAGAACTCGATGAACATAAACCACAATTAATTATTCTTCAGATATCTACTGCATCTTCAAAATCCTTGAAGTCTTCAAATCTGCATATCAAATCTAATATACCTGTTCAACGTCTGACACGTCAATGTCAAAGTTCGGGCGCGGCTGGTCCCGCTCAATCAGTTGTCGTGTGCTTGACAAGCCTGATCAAGCGGCAAAAAGGGGCAGCTCGGCCACCAAATACCCACCGGATGAAATTGGCCAATTTCACAGACCATTTCCCCAGATTTGCGAGACCGCCAATCTACAGCCCTCTCCTTATCACAGTAGCGTTTGTTCGCGTTCTCAAGGGACAATGGCCAGACGGTGCTTGAGGAGGAGTGTTGGAATTGCACTGATGGCTATAGAAGGCGAAGGAATGGAAGCATCCCTTTGCGAATTCAGGGTCTCAGATATCAGACCCAACGCTTGCCCACAAACGTCACAATCATCTCTGGATATCAAAAATTCATCTCCAACGACGCGTCCAAGCTTGTGGACACGACGCAATCAGAACAGATCCCGGGTTGACGGGCGGGACCAATCCTGACCTCACTAAGGGTTCTTGATTGACCAAGCGCCCCAGGCCCCCTGACTGAGAGATTGTATTGGACCAAGCAAAAGCCTCGAGGCTCGCATCTATCGATAGACCTTTGTGTGAGCCGTCTCCTCAGTTTCATGCCACTCGTATCGTCGTTGCATTTTGTACCTCGATTCATTCATTAACTTAATCTGTGGCCGTTTTGTGCTGCTGATTGTCGCAACCTCACCGGCCCTTGTCGCTCATTACCTCACGCTCGTTGAATCGCATTGTCCTTTGCCCTCACCCGGCGTCCACTCGTTACCGGCAACATTCCCGTTGAGACCACGTCGAGGTCTCACTTCAACAATCACGGCTTCCGCAGTTGCAGCACCGATCTTTCGAGGTTCGGTCCTCGATCCTCCATATCGACCACCGTCGACACCATTGTATGATTCGAGGTTGGAAGAATACAGCAGTTCAAGAAGAAGTCAGTATCGGGGGGTATCACCGTTGCCACCAACGGCAGTCTTTGGCAAAGATATATCACGGCCGTCATCGACCAACCTTCCAAGTACCGGCAGTTTATTTCTCAACCAACCTCAATTCCATACACGCAGTGCCAGCGTTGGTCTTGGCGAACGAGAATATCATTCTGAGCCCAGACCTGCATTACCAGCACTGTCATCGTTGACTTCTCTGGCCGCCACGCCCCCGTCTCTGAGGTATGACCTGGGTTGAATTTTCATTGGAAACATGGGGTGTTCTGACATGGTTACAGGGCATTTGGGAACTATGGCTCGTCACCTTTGGGATTGCCTGGCATGATGCCACCGATTCCGACACCGGGAATTGCTGGAAGCGCACCGGTACGTTGAAACTGATAAAGCTATGGACGTGCATAATTGCACTTGCACAATTGTGCCCAATGGTGCAACCAACAAGCAACGTGACTTTGCCAAGAGTTGGATTGCAACGTCAGCCACTGGATTGGAGGACAATGCACCTTTGGACGTTGGTTGCACCTGCCTGCACTTGCCAGCACTTTGCGCCTGCACCTGCACCTGCCACCTTCTCTCTCCCCTATTCCTTCCCTCCGTCCACTGTTCACTCCACCCACTCAACCTCAAGTCATGTGCCTCTTCCGCATTTTCTTTCCCCTACACCGTCCCGGATTCCCACCCAGTATCACCAGCACCAAATCATCCTCCACCAATTCCCACCTCCTCCCAGCTCCCTGTGCTCCCCCATCCAAGCCCCTCGGCCCCCGAAAAACCCACATCTTCTTATCCGTCCACCCCCCTCACCCTCCCTTGGGCACCGGAAATCCCCTCGACTCGACTTTTGAGTCTTGGTCTTGGGCTTTTCTTTATCTGATTTCTTATCGTTCATCTCCATCTCTCCGCCGTCACTCAAATCCTTCTATCACTGCACCCCCTCCATACCATGGCCGCCTCATTACCTGGTCCTATTGCTGACCAGCATTTACCATTTTCACAGCCGGTGTGCCAGAATTGTCAGACCTCGACTACGCCGTTATGGAGGAGAGACGAAGCTGGGTCGGTGCTATGCAACGCCTGCGGACTTTTTCTCAAGTTGCACGGCCGCCCGCGCCCAATCAGTTTGAAAACAGATGTGATCAAAAGTCGCAACCGAGTCAAGACTGGCAACCAAGGACCTAAGAAGAAGGTATGTTTTGTTCTTTGATTATTGCGCAGTCAAGATGCCGCTGGTGGTGCGTGGCCCGCCTGAACATCTCGGCGGTCACTCTGCCGTCGTTACTCTCGTTGCCGTTGCCGTTGCCGCCAGCGCATGCTGACCCTGGCGCAGTTTGAGCAGAATGGTCTCCCCGCTTCACAGTCCGAAATGCCCACTCTCAATGGCATCAATCCCCATCGACGTGTCTCACAAATGGCCACTTCAGTTACCTCGGAGCGGTCTCGTTCTCCCGTGTCGCGCACAGGTACTCCAGGTATTCATGACCCCAACATTGCTCCTCAGCATGTCTTTGATGGTGTGGGCATGTCGGAGCATTTCAACGGCTCGCCCTCTCTCCCTGCACTTCCTCTCACCAACCACTCACCCTCGGGCGCTGCCCCTGTGCAAGATCGTCACGCCGAGAACCCCATGACTTATGAACAACTGGCCACGGCCAATACCAATTTACGCACTCGAGTATCAGAGCTGGAAGTGATCAATATGGTATATTCAGACAACGAGACCAACCTGCGCACCGAGCTGGACCAGGTGACTCGTGAACGAGATGATCTGAAACGACAAATCCACGAGATGCAAAGGCAATTGATGGAACTTAACGATCGAGACCACCCTTCGAAACGAGCGCGGCTGTCCAACGAACCTTGATCATGAACATGAGTTGTTCACGGCGACCTCACATTCCTCAGTGATACCCCAACACGACGAATTTTCTTTTGTTTCTGCTCGGTCTGGATGTGCCACTGGTGCGGGTGCTACTGCTGGTGATGAAGATGAGTTAAAGGCGTAATATATAATATCAGCACGGCAGGCGTTGAGTGTGACAGGGAAAAAAAGACAATGTCTGTATATCCATGTTTGTTTCTGTCGGTGCCGGTGTCTCTTGCTGTCACGCGACTGATGGACTGGACATTTGGATATGGGCACACGGTTGCACAAGCACAAGAACAAGTGATAGATGGCCACATTTGGCTGATTAGGACATGACCTGGATTACGATTCATTCATGCATGCCAGGACTGGATTGATACGGGACTGGTCGATGAGAGAATTTGGGTTGATAAATCAAAACTGGTGATGACTTGGGAGGTAGCGTACCCATTGTCGCCAATATTACTATTGAACATCACAAACAGCTCATTATGACATCCGGAGCGTATGTGCCAGTGACTTGTATGACGTTGATCAAGCAGTCTTGAACTTATCTCGAAGTTGGTGGACATTGGCAACCATCGTTGATAAGATAAACGACCCCAGACCCAGACCAAGTTGGAGATTTTTCAGTTGGAGATTACCGGCCCGCGATTACTTACCTAAGGGACCAACCTAGGCATTTATCCCTTGGCTCACTCCCCTTGTCTCTGTTCTCCAGGTGCAACCAGGTACCTATGAGGAAGCTATTGGGAGCCACTCGAAAGCCACGGGGAGTCTCTCCGCCCCCACAACCTCCGTCCCCGCACCTATCGTATATCGTCCTCAGCCTATTACAGCCTAGAAATTGTCACCATCCAGACCATTTTATACGAAGAATCGAAGATTCTGGTACACAAAACTGTCTTGGTCGTAGGAAACGACACGGACGTGTTTCCGTCCTGATCCAAGAGATGGGGTTTCATCAATAAAAGCTCGATGCAACAAAATGAATCTGTAAGTTTACACCCAACACCACAACTCAAACGAGGATCGTTGTTGTCGTGTCGTAGTTGTCGTGTCGTTGGCTGTGACTCCAGTCCATAAGTCTGTGCAAATATCAGGAAGAGTCGAGAGGATACACACCACCTCCTAGGTACTCTCCTTTTACTCATCACTGTGTAAGGTATCCAACCATACGACATCCTCGCCAGCTCTGCAAGTCTCAACCTCAATATGTCGCCCTCAACACCAACCTCATCCATCTACGACACCCTCCCCGTCTCGCCCCTCCACCTCCCCTCGTCTTTCAACTTCGCCACCTCCATCGTCGACCACTGGGCCCGTAAATCCCCCGACTCTGTTGCCCTATACTGGACAAACCAAGACCTCACCCAAAGCCTTAAATTAACCTACTCTCATTTCTCACGCCAATCACAACGGATCGCGCATTTATTGACCACGACACTCGGTCTCCAACAAGGCGAAACATGTATCTTGATCTCATCACGTGTCCCCGCTTGGTGGGAGATTGCCACGGCATGTCTACGATCAGGTATCATCATGTGTCCAGCGACAACATTACTCGTTGATCGAGACATTGAATCCAGGATTCAAGTTTCAAAGGCAGCGGCATTTATTGGTGACGAGGCCGCCGTGGCGAAATGTCAGAAAATCAGGGCCAACTGTCCTGGATTGAGGGTCGTGATGCAAATCGAGGGAACCGTCCCCAGCAACAATACCAACACCAACAAAGTCATCGACTTCCACACTCTCCTCTCCAGCATCCCCCCTTCCACCACCTTCACCACCCCTCCATCCCTGCTAAACTCACCTACATCTCCCGCCCTCACATTCTTCACCTCCGGCACCACGGGCCCCCCAAAACTGGTATTACACACTCAAACCTCCTACCCGCTCGCCCACGCCCTCACGGGAACCCACTGGCTCAATCTCACCTCCTCCCCCCAACAATCCATCTACTGGAACCTCTCTGAACAAGGCTGGGCGAAAGCCGCATGGTCATTCTTCAGCACGTGGAACTGCGGCGCCACATTATTCGTGCACGACGATCGACTTCCCTTCTCTCCTCGCCGGACGTTATCCGTACTGAATAAATTCCCCATCACCACATTATGTGCGCCGCCGACGGTGTATCGACAACTAGTGCTGGACGACGCAAGGAAATTCTTTGCGGATCCCGAGGGTGGGAAACCCAAGGCATTGATGCATTGTTGTGGAGCAGGGGAACCTTTGAATGAAAGTGTGATTACCACGTGGAAGGAAATGACGGGTGGCAAGATTGAGATTTTCGATGCCTATGGTCAGACGGAAACGACGGTCGTGTGTGCGAATCAAAAAGGGAATAGGGTTAAGCCGGGGAGTATGGGGAAGCCGATTCCAGGTGTGCCATTGAAAGTGGTGGATGAAGACGGAGAGGAGACGGGGGATGGAGTCGAAGGGGATATTGCGATTGATGTTACGACGAGAAAGCAAGGGAGAAGAGATGGGTTTTTTGGCTTCTTTGAGGGATATATCGATCGTGAGACAGGGAAGATTGATGATCGTATCAAGACGTTCCCGAATGGGAAGAAATTCTACATCACGGGCGATAGAGCCACCAGGGATAAAGATGGTTATTTCTGGTTTGTGGGAAGAGGTGATGATGTGATTAATTCCAGTGGGTATCGAATAGGTGAGCAGCCCTTCCCTCTTCATCCATCTATCTCTAACAATATTGACTCTCTAGGCCCATTCGAAGTAGAATCGACATTGAAACTCCATCCATCGGTCGTGGAATCCGCCGTTGTGGCTTCACCTGACCCGGCGCGAGATGAAGTCGTCAAGGCATTTGTCGTCTTGACTGATCAGATCTTCCAATCGATCAACTCCGATCAGACTGGTAAGAAACGTGATCAGTTGGTCAAAGAACTACAGGATTTTTGCAAGACGAATGCCGCGCCATATAAATATCCGAGAAAGCTCGAGTTTGTGGCTGCTTCTTTTCTACCAAAGACTATCAGTGGGAAGATTAAACGGGCAGAGTTAAAGGCTCTGGAGAGGAAGAGATATGTTGATGCAAACAAGGCCAAGTTGTAGATTGTTCTAGGGATCTATAGGTTTTTACCTTCCAATCGTCTGAAATTGAGATCTATATTCTTCCTGAAGTTGCCCCCGTCTAGAATGACTCTATGTGATTCAGGGCTATTCTTCCACGCTCTCATGAATCCAGCCAGAGTCTATGGGTCGACACTCATATCGGTATCCCAACAATCTCATCCCCTTCTTTACCATCAGGGACAACATCTCCGTACACAGTAAACGGAATCACCACATCGAATGTCTCACAATCCAGGTTTTCCACCGCAACATTGATAGTCCCTCGTTCATCCTTGATCACCTCTTCAAGCAGTTCTGTCTTGCTTCTTGGCTCCCCATCTTCGCCTTCGTGGAACTTGATTGTACCAAACTCAAAACGTAGACACCAGTCGAGACTCACACCCGTCGTGACAAATGTCGGTGTCCCTGACCCTGGGATGGCAGGCGCAAATGTTGCTCGTTGTGAGAAAAGAACGTTTTCCGACTTTGCCAGATACGTCTTTCTCGTCACCCGGCTGATGGTGGCTGCTGATCGAACCGCCAGCGAAGGACTGACTTTTTCTGACGTCTCCAATGTCGAATGTAATGTGGCGCAAGGGACCTCACTTTCTGAAAAGTCAATCACTGCAGTCACTGTCTCCCCCAGTCGATGAAGAGGTCGATCAATCACTATCACTGCTACTCGCAGCCCGTTTCGAGCAATTTCAAACCGATTCGAACTTGCCTCGCTCTCTCCAAGCTGATTACCCAGATGGATTGCTCGGCTGATGGCTTGCACTGATTTGCGATGATCATGTGCGTCTTGCCCAGTTTGAAAGTCTTCCAATGTTCCACTGCTCGACTGTCGTCTTCGGTGGCGGTCCAGCAATCGATCCACAAACTTGAGAAATTCGATTGTGGATGTCTCGGCTTGCTGTGGACTTGTAATTTGAGCTTCATCCGGTTCATCGGGTGATGAGATAGACTTGGTGGCGGCCAAATCTCGTAAGATGACGTGAGGTTGCATGAGATCATGGCCCAAAATTTCTCCTTCAAGATTCACCCCAGAAAACACTCGTACTGGGACGTTGATCTGGCGTACGGTGTGAGTGTCACGGCTTCCTGGAAGTCCTTGCACACCTATCGTCAAGTTGTATGAAATTTTGATGGCCTTCCCACGATGGCTGGACGGCAATCCATGAGGGAGTGGGTAAGTGAAAGTGTAGCTCTTCTCATCACCCGGTTCGAGGTGGAGGTCAACGAATAGGAGAGATTGTGGGGTAGACAAAAGGGGGACTGCCCTTGAGTTGGTGACGGCGTGCATCTCTTTGACGCTGCTCATGTTATCACCTCCCATCAAAGTGTTTAATGAGTCGCCGATGCTGTTGAAGTTGAAACCACCTAGAAAGCCGCTGGTGGGACGGGGCTTCTTAATTCCAACAACGCCACCACCTGCTTGACCTCCCAGAAATCCCTTGTTCTTGACTTCTTCAAAGTGGGACTGATCAATCAGGGAAGCATCCAAGGTAAATGTGGCACTGAGCTGAGCATACCCCATGAGCAGATTAACCGCTTGGGGTCTTTGTTGAGGTCTGAGGGGCGGTCTTCGAGGGTGCTGCGTGGCTGGATAGTTGAGAGGGGTCCTGATTTCGGACAGAATGGAAGGTTGCTCCGACATGAGAGTTTCCTGTGAGTGGTTGCTGAGTGAGTAGAACTCGCCGCTGCTTCTCTCACTGGCCAGTGGTCTACTGTTGGAGGGTTTGGAAGGGCCAAATCCGGATAGACTAGGATTTTCTGATGGCTGTGGCCGGTGACGTCTGTTCTTTGGCTGTTCGAGGGGAAATTTAAAGTCCGGGGTGGTTTCACGGCTTTTCGACCTCTCTTGGGATGGAGGACTGTGTCTGCCCCTCCCCGGGGGAAGTTGCAATCCTGTTGGAGATAGTCTTCGTTGGCCCTGGTGAAAGGCATCTGTGGTCAGGTCAATAACCGGTGGGGAGTCGCCGTTCACCAAGCATGGAGCATACCGTATTGGTTGCCAGTGGTGTTGGATCGCTGGTGGCTCAACCTCTGCTGCTTGGCCCAACTGCTTGCGGTAGAGTCACCCACCTCACCGGCGATAGGAGAAGTTACAGAAATGATTGAGACCGACCGCTGTTGCTTGGGCCTTGGACTTCTAGACCGATGATCATCGAGGCCAGCTTGAGGAGAGGTGGAAGAGCCCGATGGCCTATGATGTCGGGCAAGATCGGGAGGGATTTCATGTTGTGAAGGTCGAGCGGCGTGGTTTGATCTATGGGGGGCATGGCTTTTGGCTATTTGAGCGGCGATATGGCCGATACTCTCACGGCGACTGCTTTGACGAGGTCGAGTGGCTGGCTCTGACACATTGGCCACGTTTCTGAAGGTGATTGTGCATCGTAATTCCTCCCCAGCGAAAACAGATTGCTCATGGAAGCGGACAAGGACATGAATGTCCGAATGCATGCCCTATGGATGATAGTCGACAGGGCTCTGTGTGTATGTCTGTGTCGACCTGTTGTGAGAGGAGGTCGTTGAGATGGACTGAGCGAGCGTGTTTGTTAGTCGAGGGCGGAGTTCTATGGGGAAGGCGCCGGGTGAACCTCGGCTCCCAAGTGGTGACTTCCTCTCGAGTTTCGTGCTGTGGAGGAAGGAGCATCAATTTGGTAAGAGGAAGGAACAACTCAACACAGAAGTTTTAGTTTGTTGGTTTGGAAGATTGAATATACAAATAGTATAGATAATACAATGAGGCACCAATTAATGGTGGGCGTCCATAACCCTAAAATGCGACAGTGGGGTATAATGCTTTCATCAAGACCTCATAACTGAACATCCATTATTCGTCGAGACAGTCACCCAGCAGCGCTCAATTCTGCCCGTGCTGCCAGCTTTTCAGTCACCCTTCCAAGTCCATTGTTGGCATAATAATCAACTGGGTAGCCATTGCCTTCCTTTTCCCAACCCTCTTGCGCTCCAAGGGCGATCAAAGCCTCATATGGGGTCAGCAAAGGCCGGGGAAAGGCATACCCCCAATCTATACTGAGCCGCGGACATGCAATTTGAACCCAGCAATCCACATCTTCAAACAAGGCCAGTTTGCCGGGGAATATCTCACTCAGCAACAGGTTAACAAAAGGAATACCTTGCTGACGGAGGTGGTTTTCAATCAGAGCCAAGGTATGTGGATTCCCCTGTCGCCCCAGCCCTCCTAGTATCAAGCCCCATCTTTTTGCTTTAGTCGCTGTCTTGATGGCTGTCGATCGCATGTCCAACATTTCGTCATGACCATATGTTTCTCTGGTCAACTTCCTTGAATATGGATCGTATCGATATGCAGGTAGATCAGGATTCGCAATCATCGCCGCTTCAAGGTGAAAACGTCCATCGCCGAGATAGAGAAGGAGGTCGACCTTTTCACGCGGTGTGATTTTGGGAGCGGTACAACCAAGAACTTCACCTTTACTGAGAGGCATGACTTGTGGTACAACCAACTTCAATCCCTCTGCTTCGAGCGCCGGTCGAATCGTGTGCAGGGTCGCATTGAATTGAACCGTACCAACCATGGCAATGGTCTTCCCAGGAGGAATGTTCCGAGATAGTGTGCTTACCAGATGCTTGGTATCAATCGATATATCTACAAAAATGTACAGGGTGGCGATGATTGATGCTGACACCGGTATCAAACAGCTGTGTGCGTAATGGACCAGTAAGTCACATTCCAGAGCTCGCGCAGTATAGTCATCGATGCAGCATGCGCCATATGTGACATCTCCCATGATCAACGTCTCCGTGCCCGGGCAGAACTGGGTCAAAATGTCTGAGATGGTTGTCGCAAACATCAACAGTCCTTCGGGAAATTGCAATGCAACCCGTTTCGCTTCGAGGGTCCTTATGCGGTGGATTGTTTTGGGGATCTCGAAACTATAGTTCAGAGGAAGCAGGCCAATGGCGGCTTGAATATCAGGGTCATCAAGGATATCGGAGGGGACGTGGTTGAGAGCCCTCGGGGTTCGTCGCGGTGCTGCTCTGCGTCAGTATGGCTATCCTAGTCCATCCCAATATGTACACTGACAGGTACGACGAACCTTTCTGCACAAGTGCACTTTGATCTTGATCACTGGCGGTCACGCTTGATCCATTCGTTGCCTGCGCCGCAGCAGAGCGTCGACCGACAAAGCGCCGTTTGGGGGTTCGCGGTGCTGGGTTGCCATCCTCTGGGGCAGACGGGAATGCTCCGGGTACCGACAGCTCGTCATCATCCATGTTGTGGCCAGGTCAGTATGAAGGCGGCCTGGTAAGGTGAGTAATGATGCCCGGTTGAGCGTGGGACATTAGAATAAATTCAAGTGGTGATGGAGTCTCTATGTTGCACCGTACTTGATGCCAAGGGTTGAGAACTCTGTTGCCTCAGGTCCTCAGCCTGCGATTTCCGCCCTTGCCTAATTAGGCAAGGTTGCCTGGCCGCTTCAAGCGAGCCAACCAAAAAATCTCAACCATCTTGAAACGGGAAAACAGACGTAGGACGCCTGCATATGGTAAGACATGGATGAAGATGGCGTAAAATTATGCGGATGTTATCAATATAATGGGAATGTATTTGTTGGCCAACGTCTCGGTAAGAGCTCAGTTAGTTCGAACCGAGAATAATTCCAGACGACCTTGACGAGTTGAAGTCTTTGGTGGTCATGACGCTGCCTTTCAGAGTGAGAGCATTTTTTTGGGCATTCTGACTGCGGAGGGCGTGGAAGACGATGGGATATTTGAGGAAGATCATGTTTAGTGGTCAAAATCACTCGAGATGAGAAAGATGATTGTTGCAAGAAGAGTCCTGTGAATTTTCCCGGAATTTCTCAAGTAAGGGCACGCTCAAATAAAGCACCAACTCTCCGACTCATGAAGAATATCAGAAGGCTCCAGCCTCAAGAATAAAACGAAGTATAACCAGCTCGATCCATAGCCCCTAAGCATCGCCCATATGTGCCAATTACTTATCGACTCCATCACCGAAAGCATGACGAGTTATTTACGTACAAAGTAGGGATATAGAATGTCACAAACTGTCTCAGTGAATAAAAAAGGTGGTCTCCCCAGGTAAAAGGAAACTGAGCTGGTGAAGAGAAAAGAATCCACAATCCGTCTTTCCGTCGAATAAAGATGGTCAAAAGTCGATAAGACATGAGTTGTAATGAATGGAAAATGGTCTCCCAATTGAAAGTCGGGCGAAAAGAAGAGAAAAAGGGAATCAGGAACTGGCCCAGAGCTCTCTTGGAATCCCGTGTTGCCAATTGCCTCGGGGCCATTAGCATGATGAGTCATTCAGAGTGACTGTGGTTCCTGGCAGGCAAACATTGCTCAAAGCATATGTAGCGATTGTTTCCTGAATTTGCGCCACGGATTGAGTTGCAGTAAGCGGTACAAGCAAGTTGTTTCCATACGCCAGGCAGGCCGAACCTAATGAGTTGCAAGTATTGTGGGCTTGGCTAGTGACTTGAGAGGGAAGGCATGGCAATATACCATTAGTGCAGGTGCCGGATGTGATTCCTGCCGATCCGAGAGACTGTAACAGGCAAAAGGAAACATCCACGTTGCATTGTCGCGGTGGCAGAGCTGTGGCAGGGCAAGTGGCGTCTGAGATCTCCAATGTAAAAATATTGACTATGGTGCAGAGCGAGTTGATAGGTCCAAGGAGGCCGAGCTGTTGTTGCAATTCAGAAGTTGTCAGACTGAAACCGTAGGCGATGTTGTTGGCATACGCGACCGACTGGACACCCGGTTGCCCGATAAATGAGTTAGCGAAAGCTTGCATTTGGGCGTTGGAACATCCAAGGACATTGGGGCAGGCCTGGAGATTCACAATCCATGGAAGTACCAGAGCCTCACAGAATTGCACCTGCGCATTACACTGAGAAGCTGCAGTGGTGCTTGTTGCAGCAGCTGACGTGGTTGTTGTGGTAGTAGACAGGGTTGTAGGAACCGTGGTGGTTGTCGCCAGTGTAGTTGTTGGTGGCTCTGGTGTTGTAGTAGTAGTGGACAGGGTTGTAGGAACCGTGGTGGTTGTCGCCAGTGTAGTTGTTGTCGGCTGTGGGGTACTTGTAGATGATAAGGTAGACAACGTCGCCAGGGTTGTGATGCTCGAAGAGCTCGTTGTCGTAGGAGGGTTAGGGCACGTTGGGTCCAGAAGCACAACACTGATTGGGCCTCCTAAGAGGTCGCATACCGGATTGTCCAATTCTCCTAGGTCCACTGCGGCTGATACCTGTTCAGGCGTGAGGCTTAAACCAATGACTTGATTATTACCAACGAGGATAGAAAGGACGTTCGGGTTCAGTC
>NW_015622504.1:5280080-5281511 GCF_000836275.1 Exophiala mesophila | reverse complement strand
GCAATTCAGAAGTTGTCAGACTGAAACCGTAGGCGATGTTGTTGGCATACGCGACCGACTGGACACCCGGTTGCCCGATAAATGAGTTAGCGAAAGCTTGCATTTGGGCGTTGGAACATCCAAGGACATTGGGGCAGGCCTGGAGATTCACAATCCATGGAAGTACCAGAGCCTCACAGAATTGCACCTGCGCATTACACTGAGAAGCTGCAGTGGTGCTTGTTGCAGCAGCTGACGTGGTTGTTGTGGTAGTAGACAGGGTTGTAGGAACCGTGGTGGTTGTCGCCAGTGTAGTTGTTGGTGGCTCTGGTGTTGTGGTAGTAGTGGACAGGGTTGTAGGAACCGTGGTGGTTGTCGCCAGTGTAGTTGTTGTCGGCTGTGGGGTACTTGTAGATGATAAGGTAGACAACGTCGCCAGGGTTGTGATGCTCGAAGAGCTCGTTGTCGTAGGAGGGTTAGGGCACGTTGGGTCCAGAAGCACAACACTGATTGGGCCTCCTAAGAGGTCGCATACCGGATTGTCCAATTCTCCTAGGTCCACTGCGGCTGATACCTGTTCAGGCGTGAGGCTTAAACCAATGACTTGATTATTACCAACGAGGATAGAAAGGACGTTCGGGTTCAGTCCTAAAAATTGAGGTATAGCAGATAGGAGGTCGTTCAAAGTGCATAGAACGCCAAAGAGGAGCGGACAATTATAGGTAGCGACTGAATTTGCCGTGATCAATGGGGAGTCCAGACAGACGTTGATGTTCAAGTTACAGATTGGTGAGGACGAAGTGGTGGTACTTGGTGCGCTAGTTGTCGTCTGAGAGATTGTAGCCGTGGTAGACAGGGTACTAGTCGATGTGTCAGTCGATGCAGAAGTGCCAGTCGTTACACCAGTCGAAGTGCCAGTCGATATAGAAGTGCTAGTTGAAGTTTCAGTTGACAATCCAGTAGAAGAACCAGTTGAAGTTTCAGTCGATACACCAGTGGAAGTGCTGGTCGATACCCCAGTCGATACCCCAGTCGATACACTAGTGGAAGTGCCGGTCGATGTACCAGTGGAAATAGTGGAAGTGCCAGTGGAAGTGCCAGTAGAAGTGCCAGTAGAAGTGCCAGTGGATGTGCTAGTGGATGTGCCAGTAGAAGTGCCAGTTGAAGATTCGGTCGATGTACCAGTGGAAACAGTGGAAGTGCCAGTGGAAGTGCCGGTCGATATACTAGTGGAAACAGTGGAAGTACCAGTGGAAGCGCCAGTGGAAGCGCCAGTGGAAGTACCAGTAGAAGCGCCAGTCGAGATAGAAGTACTAGTGGAGGCGCCTGTTGAAGTACCAGTAGAAGCGCCAGTCGAAGTACCAGTGGAAGTACCAGTGGAAGTACCACTGGACGTACCAGAAGATGTAATAGTTGTGCTTGTAGCTGGGTCTGATCATTGTAAGTAAGAAT